>NC_087154.1:27500-50000 GCF_035594125.1 Scylla paramamosain | reverse complement strand
CTTATCCTTTGCTGTGTGTGTTATTCTTTGTCTATAAGAGCAGGGTGAATGAGTGGAAGCCCCAATAAATTGTTATCCTTTATGATATTACCTTAACCTTTGCTGTGTGTGTTATTCTGCTCTTACCTTATTTCCACCCAATCCATAAATTTGTCTAAAGCTCCCCAATGACTCAGTACTAACAACCTGATTGCTGAGTCTATTCCATTCTATCCTGTCTTTCTTAAATCTATCCTCAAGCTTGAATCCATTTTTACTTCTTGTCCTTCCCTGTTTACTGCCTCAGAGAATTTTGCTTATATCACCCTTGTTGCATCTCATATCACTTGTAGAAATGGATTAGACCTCTTTTTAATCTAATTCTGCCTTTATCAAGCACAAACCAATTATTTATTGCCCTACCTGGAGAATTTTGCTTATATCACTCTTATTATGTCCCCTTTACCACTTTAAGACCACTATCAGACCCCTCTTAACCTCTACCTTTTATTAAGTTTAAACCAATTATTTATTTTCCTAAACATAATTACTGACCCTGAAAATTGTGTTTCCCTTTGTGTCATTGCATTATCTCGCTCCATTTCTTCTCCAGAGTGTGTATGACAGCCTGTGTGGTGACATGGTGGTGTCTGTGGCTGACTGTGGCAGGCATGGAGGTCTGGGGAGGAGGAGAGGATGGGGAAAGAGGAGGAAGAGAGGAGAGGTCCCTTCAGCAAATCCCCTTAGGAACCTCAGGATTTCCCTTACCTGTGGATATTGACCCCATTCCTTCAGGTAAGTGAGTAATGGGTGGTGATGGTGGTGTAAATTATCAGAGAGCTATCATAAATACTATCACTGAGTTTATGTAATGTTGCTTCACTAGTCTTATTAATGGTGACACTTCACACAGGCCCCAGAGAACAGATCAACCAAGTGACATCCTTCATTGATGGGTCGGTGATCTACGGGTCCAGCAAGGAGGAGAGTGACGAGCTGCGTGCCTTCTCTGGCGGCCTCCTCAAGGTGCAGCGCGGCCCGGCAAACACCCAGATCCTCATGGCCGACACCAACCAGATTGACTGCAAGACCTCAGGAAGATTCAAGTATGTGTTTGTGTGATAGATGAGTGCATTAGTTAGTGAAAGGGTTATTCAGAGCCTTAGACTGATGTATTTTGAGGTGAACATGACACAAAAACAGCAGAAATTTCCCATAATTAACAACAGAAAGCCAAGCAAACAATAAAACAACAGAGAAAATGATAAAAACACCACAGTTTTGTCTACCACGCCTCACCACTGACAGTCTCTCCACCACCAGAGCCAGGTCACGCAAGACTCGGGCAGCAGACGGCCAGCTCAAAGACATCGAGTCAGGTTCCCCAAACAACGTACTGGATTTGATGGAGGTTCTGCCTAACACTGACGTCAGCGATATCACGGAAATTCCTAGCGTGTTTGAGCGTGACGACCAGACACTGCCCTGCGACCACACTTTGCGTTTCCGCACAGCTACAGGGTGGTGCAATAATCTTAACTTCCCGTCCTTCGGCAAGTCGTTCAGGGCAAAAAGTCGACTCCTACGTCCTTCTTATGAAAACGGTGAGTGTCTGTCTGTCTGTATGTCTGTGTATGTGTGTATATATATGTGTGTGTGCATGTGTGTGTGTTGGTATTTGGGATAGGTCAAGAAATTAAGTGTTTAAGTTTGATGAAGTAAGGGATAAAGTCAAGAGTAGATCAGATAGATGTCTATGTGTCTGTATTAGTGTTAGGGATAGAACATAAATAATGTGTTCAGGCTTTATAAAGTTAAGAATCAGAGAGAAGTCATTTCAGTCAGCTAGAGGTCCCAAAGTGATATAGAGAGCATGACAAGGATGACATAAGCAAAATTCTCAGGATCAGTAATCAGGACAGGACAAGAAATAAAGAACTGAAGCTTGATAAAGTTAGGAAAGAGAATAAATAAATATGTTTGTAAATGAGTCTGTGGTGCCTTGTCTGTGCTGGCCTGTGTGGGAATGCTAGCCTTGTATGTAGACAGAGAGACAGACAGATAGATATATTACTATTATTATTGTGTGTGTGAGTGTGTGGTGCCTTGTCTGGGCTGGCTTCTGTGGGATTGCTAGCCTTGTATGTAGATAGACAGACAGACAGATAGATATATTACTGTTATTATTGTGTGTGTGAGTGTGTGGTGCCTTGTCTGTGCTTTGTATAGGACTGCCAGTGTCACAGATAGATATATAAACTTAATTCTCACTGAAGTACCCCCATACTTTATCTTCTATAGGACTGCTAACCTGACAGATAGATAGATTAACAAACCAATTTCCTTACAGTACAATCAAGTACCCCCAAACCTTGCCTTCTGTGGGACTGCCAGCCTGACAGATAGATAAACAAATGAATTTCTTTACAATACACTCAAATACCCCTAAACCTTCTCTTGTCATCCCCAGGTCTGTCTAAACCTCGCGTCACTTCAGTCACCGGCAAGCCTCTCCCTTCCCCTCGGCTCATTTCCACCAACATGCACAACGACGTGTCTGCACCGCATGTCCGCTATACCCTAATGGTCATGCAGTGGGGCCAGTTTATTGACCATGATATTATTTTCACCCCCATCAACAAAGGTAGGTGTGTGTGTGTGTGTGTGTGTGTGTGTGTGTGTGTGTGTGTGTGTGTGTGTGTGTGTGTGTGTGTGTGTGTGTGTGTGTGTTTACATAGTTGTAGCTTCCAAGGTCTGATAAACTATTGATTTGTTGTCTCCTGATCTTTATATGTCTAGTTTTCTTTAATTTCTGCATACTTGTCACTAAAACTATATATTTTCTTAGTCTGTTCCTAACCTAATCTATCTTTGTTGTTTATTATTATCTGTTTTTTTCCATTAGTTATCAAATCTCCTGTTTCTCTTTCTCATTCTAGTGTTAACAGGTATATGTTTTCTAATATTAACTTAACTGTGTATGTGTTGATAAAAAAAAAAAGTACTTATTCTCTCTTTACTTCATGTCTGTAAATACACTGACTCCTGGCCCAGCATCTCTTCACCTCACCCACTAAACACATTCACTTCTCTCTCTTCCAGGTTTCCAAGACTCGATTCTGGATTGCCGCAGATGTGACTCTCCCCAGACAGTCCACCCTGAGTGTTTCCCCATAGCCATTCCTCAGAACGATCCATTTTTCCCTCCTGTCAATATATCATCTGGCCAGCCATTCTGCATCCCCCTGACCCGCTCCATGCCAGGCCAGCTGACTCTAGGTGTGTGTGTGTGTGTGTGTGTGTGTGTGTGTGTGTGTGTGTGTGTGTGTGTGTGTGTGTGTGTGTGTGTGTGTGTGTGTGCAACATTTCCCTCTAACACACTGCACTCCTAATGACTATCTCTCTCTCTCTCTCTCTCTCTCTCTCTCTCTCTCTCTCTCTCTCTCAGATTACGATGCATACTGCAACCCAACAGTGCTCAATGAATTTGGCATAGCCTTCCGCTTTGGCCACTCTCTACTCAAGCCTTCCCTGGAGCGCATGGACGGAATATTTGCCAAGTGCAACCCTCCTGTCAAGCTGAGCGAACACTTCTTCAACCCAGACCTACTCTACCAGCCTGGGATGCTTGATGAGATCATCCACGGCCTGACTACTGTGTCCATGGAGACACTGGACCAGTTCTTGACAGATGAGGTGACCAACCATCTCTTTGAAGACAAGCGGCAGCCATTCTCTGGCCTGGACCTGGCTGCCCTCAACATCCAGCGAGGCAGAGACCATGGACTGCAGCCTTACAATGAGTACAGGGCCCTCTGTAACCTGACCAGGGCGAGGTCGTTTGATGACCTGCACAGGGAGATAGCGAGGCCGGTGATCGAGCGAATGAAACAGACGTACGCACACGTGGATGACATAGATCTGTTCACTGGTGGATTGATTGAGACGCCGCTGCACGGTGGACTGGTCGGTCCCACGTTCGGCTGCATCCTTGGCATTCAGTTCAGGAACCTCCGCTGCTGTGACCGGTTCTGGTATGAGAATGCTGACCCACTTGTGCGCTTCACCGACCCTCAGCTCACTGAAATAAGAAAGGTGGGTCTTCCTTGGTGGTGGTGGTGGTAGTAACAGTAGCAGTAGTCTATCCATCTGTGAGTAATGAGTGGTGGTGGTGGTAGCAGTAGTAGTAATAGTATCTCTGTTGGTGTTAAGTAGTGGTGGTAGTAATAGTAATAATAGTAGCAGTAGTATCTCTGTCTGTGGGTGGTGAGCAGCAGTAGTAGTAATAGCAATAGTTCATTTCTCTTTATATACCAGGCTGGCAATCCCACACAAGCCACACACACACACACACACACACACACACACACACACACACACACACACAGACACACACACATTCTTATCCCAGTCAGCCATAGGATAGAAAGGAATAATAGTAGTAGAAATAATAGTAGCATTAGTAAAAGTAAATCACCTTACTTATCAAATCAACTTAAAATCTAAGTAACCTTGCCAAATCTACTCAAAACTTAACTTAATTACCTAATCTGTCCTAAATCTAGTTATGTCTAACCTTACTAATCAAATTAGCTAACTTATCTTGATCTTACTTAACAAATTAAGTGTTTTAGCAGCAAACAAATGAGCTCAAGTGTGTCTCTTCTCTACAGGTGACACTGGCCAAGCTTCTGTGTGACAACTGTGACAATGTGGAAAGTGAACAGCGGTCTGTCTTTGACCTTCCAGACCCCTTCCTGTAAGTACTGCTCCTGCACACACACACACACACACACACACACACACACACACACACACACACACACACACACACACATACAGACACAGACAAAATGCTATCCCCTCATCCCTTCCTCACCCCCAGGAACCCCCGAGTGTCATGTCGCGACCTCCCCGGGGTGAACCTTGAGCTGTGGAAAGAGGAGCACGAAGAAGAGGAAGACCTACATAGGATCAGATGGAAGGACCATGTCAATGAAGACACAAGAGACAAAGGATTAGATGAAAGAATGCCTCAAAGCAGAAACATCTGAAGAAGACTTTTGTAAAGAGCAATCCCAAATAGAAATTAGGGTGGGAAGAAGCAGCGTTGGCACTCACCACATTGGTAACATAGATGCCCAGGAGTGTTCGTCGTGCTGGCCGTTCCACTAGGATGGCCATGAGGCTGCCAATGAACCCTGGCACAAAGGAGACTGTGAAAAAGTTGAAGTGCTGCAGAATGTGTCTGTGGGAGTAAACAACAAACATATCATTAACAATTAAACAATTTGACATTTCATAGAGGTGACTCAATTTCAGCTACCGTATTTGATAGCTTATAAGACACACCTTAAAAAAGTCTCAGAAAATTAGCCAGCGTCTTATAAGGCCAAGGTTCAGCTCTGGGGCAGTGGCTAGTAGTAAGTCTATGGCAACAGTGGCCCTTAAATCAAACCACAAACATCTTCACACATGTAAACAAAGTGATGATCATTTCTAAATCTCAAAAACAACTCTTTTTTTTTGTAAGGTAACAATGTATAACAGATCATACTTAATGGTAATTCACATAAAATAACACCAGTCAGAAAGAAATTAAGTGACTATGCTTACGTTGTTTGTACCAAAACAAATTCACCATTAGTTAAACATCAAACCTGGCAACACATGCAAGGTTCACTGCGTTCCTTAGGTAAGATACACCTTCATACAACAGAAATTATGCCTATCTTTTAACATTTTTATCTCGCATGTGTGTTCAACAAAACTTGAAGCTAATGAGAAACTATATTTTTTTCAGAAAACCTAACATAACAAAAGATTTTATAAGTGAAAAGAGAGTCACAAAGTAGGGTGACTCATGGTGATGGTCTGCACAATAATCATGCAATACAGTTTATGCAATAGTGTTTAAAATTTCCAGATTTCATTTCCCCAACATAATGGGGTCACAGAAACAACGTGTACACAATGGCGTATAAGTTACAAAATTATAAAATTTCCCAAGGAAAAATATTGGAATCTAATAAGGATCTGAATACATATGAGAGGGCATCAAATGTCAGGTTAAATCCTTCACTTCATATACAGAGCTTAAACCCATTTATTTATCTTTTTTTTTTTTTTTCAATGCCTGCCCAAACTGAGATGCATCTTATAACCCCATATGTCTTATAAACTGTCAAATACAGTATTTTCTATTTTACAGTATTTTATCTTGTTCCAACAGGAAAATACTAATTTTACAGTATTTTATCTTGTTCCAACTGGAAAATACTAATTTTTTTGTCATTTTATATGCTAATGATGAAGTGCTTCAATGGCTGTCCTTCATCAATATCCTATGGTCACCTCCTCTCTCCAAACTAATCAACAAGAACTCATGCACTATACTTGGTTTGTGTAGTAACAAGAATTGTGGGAGCTGATCACAACACACTATGACCACTGACTACTTAAATGTGTATTCATTCACATAAACTATACTATATCTTAATTAATTGACTATCCATGCACAAAAACATAAAAAATAAATAAACAAATAAGTAGATAAACAGAAAAAGATTACTATGTTATGCAACTCCATGGTTTCATATAAATTTCCCAGAGTAAAAGCAAGCATGACACACTCAGTATAATAGCATGTATATTACACTTACTACTTCCAAACTGCCCCAACATGTGCATGGGAAAGGCCACATCTGGCATGCTCACCTGACAACACAGTAGGAGCCAATGTACCCAAAAGCATTGACTGTCAGGAAACAAACTGATGTTGTTAAGTAGTTCTTCAAGAGCTTTTTTCCATACTTCATACTTATTTTCCGAGCATTCACAAGACTGGTTAGCTGCATGCAAACAAATGCAAGTCATTAATATTACAAAGATAAACCTCAAAATACAAAGTGTCATTCCCAATTCAAAAGAAAAAGGAAAGAAAAGGAGAAATAAAGAAAGCAAGCAAGTAAAATTATTAACTCCTGATCAAAGTCTTCCTTCCACTTTTGAAGCCAGAAAGCAAAATCATATTCCCCTTCACCTCACACTCTACTTACACCAGATCTATCATGGCATAAGGTAATTGATATGAAAAGTTCTATGCATAGCTATAATCCATTTTCACCTCTTTTTACCAATATAGTAACAGTAATCTTTAACATTTTGTCACCTAATGACACCATCACACACATTTTCAGTAACTGTAGATAATTCTAATGAGCCAAAATAAAATTACAGTAGATGCAATGCAATATTTTATCGCAATCACCCCTTTACTGCCAAGTGTTACCTTTTTAAATTATATTCTAAACTTCCATCAAGCTTAGGAAGCCAGTGCAGTTGCCAGAACAGTTTACTAGACACAATGAGGATAGTATCCCTCTAACATAAAAAAAAAAAAAAAAAAAAAAAAAAGGTCACATACCAAGTACACCACACCATAGATTTTGATGCTTTCAATGAACCCAATGATACAGATTTCAAAGGAGGCTGAGGAGCACGAGTGTTTCCAGCAGTGGCCGAGCTCATAGCAGGAGTATGGCAGGATCTTGCTGAAGCTCCCCATCCTGCTGTTGTTACCACTACTGCTCCTGCTGGTACCTGTCTCTCCTCACTACCTAAAGGGCAACACATGAAAAGGGAACATAAGCATGGGTGTGCTGTCAATCCTCCTGTCTAAGTACTAACTTGTGCAAGCAATCTATTGAGGTGTTGAAACAACTCCCACAGGAAGCATATGAAAAACAAATACACAGGCACCAGATCACAAGACAATACTATTCAGTTAACAATGAAGTATGTATGCTGTAAATTTCTCATGTACGTTAAACTGCAGATATCCAGACTGAGAATGCCTCAAGTACCTTGTGATAAATAAAGCTCAACACATCATCAAATAAGTCACCAGCATCAAGGCAGTTTTTTGTTCAAGCAAGTCAGTTCTTAGAATCCCACAAAAGCAACTGTCAAGATCTGCAGATACACTTAAACTATCAGATGCATCAATGGTGATGCAGCAAAACCAGTCTCATCACATAAAAAATATAAAAAAATCAAAGATGTATGTTGGAGTCATCATAGATATCACAGAGAGGATATCATCTCAAGTAGAGCAGTGTCACATCATCTTAATCCTTATCACAGGCAAAATAGTTGATAAGATATTTCATGAGCTCAGTGATAAACACTATACTCAGTAATCTGATAATGAAACTGTAAGATGTTCTTTAAAGAGGAAAAGAATGCTTATTAAAAAGAATCCCAAAAAATATATTGGCTCCTGACAGACGCTATGGTCCCAATACCTAAAACGAGAGAGAGAGAGAGAGAGAGAGAGAGAGAGAGAGAGAGAGAGAGAGAGAGAGAGAGAGAGAGAGAGAGAGAGAGAGAGAGAGAGAGAGAGAGAGAGAGAGAGAGAGAGAGAGAGAGAGAGAGAGAGAGAGAGAGAGAGAGAATGATAGGCAACAAATTCATCCAAGTAGACATGGCAAAAACTGTAGATTTTTCCTACTTAATAAGCTTCATGGGCAGACAAATTCATCTGCATGGTCAGTTAAAGGATAAGTAAATCTGTGCACTGACATAAATCTGCAATGTTGTTTCTGTAAGGCTGAGCTGTACATTACCAGTTTACTTTCTACCCTCATGAGAATTGGTTCACATTCTCTCACGTTCTCAGGATCTGATCGATTCAATTAATACATGGAGTCAATGTGACCCGGGTCTTATCATCCTGCACTGATCACATCAAGAATGGCATGACACGTTACAAAAGGAGGCACTGCACAAGCATTACATTTATGCCCCTACATCATAACTGCCTCTAACCAATACTAGCGAGTTGAACCTACAGCAGCTCAAAGGTCACGGTACGTGACTCTTCACTCAATGAAACATTGTAGTCACTCTTGCTAAAGCAAAGATTGACTGACCAGAAATGTCAGGTCACTGCAAGCTGGTTTCAAAGCAGAAAGATGAAAATCTCATAATAATGAGAAGGATGCTGTAATACTTCTATAAGGTGATTCCAAAAGCTTGATCACTGATGAGAAGTGTATTGCCATACATCACAACCTGTGGCTCACCCAGGCCCTATGATGAGTGTACTGGATAAAACAGCTCAAGACAGCCACAACTTCCATTGCCACATGCTCATTCCCATACATGTGCAATTTTTAACCTACTATACAGTACTGCAATTAATTTCTATACCTATTGTGTTGTTGCAATGTTTAAGATTTTTACAGTATGAAGGCATCATTCTCAGTCTGTGAAGTGGCAACTGTCAACAGCAGCAAGCCATCCTCTCTAAAAGTTTAAGTAAGCATTTCTATACTAAAGACAACACAAGCCAAGAACCGCTTCACTCTATTTACACAGCTATACAGACAAGAAAGTCAAGGCTCTCACGTGGCACTTGACTTTGTTTACAAATGCTTTCACTGTTGCAGGAGACACCCGACTGCTGTTGACAGATGCCACCTTGCCACCTCAGACTATCAGCTGACGCCACAAAATCAGTCACATCACCGCACTGAGGGAGATAAACAAACCAGCACCTGAGAGCTTGTCATCACTCAGTACTAAGTCTGTTTTGTCTGCCGCAGGGCTCGTCTTGACGTGTACAAGTATAAATAGAGGATGACTGGCAAATGACAAACCATAACTGTCCACGGGGGCGAGTTGTGTGTGGAAATGAGGTAACGTGTGTTGTGTTGCTTAATATAAAGTGTACGTATCCCACAGTACTCTCCACAACCACCAGCCCCATTCCGATAGTAATGACCTCAATCCTACCAACCACCACCCATTTCTCAATATGCATAACCCACACCAGTCCATTACTACTACATCACTAGAAAATTTACCGTCTGTTTGTGTGTGCAGTGTTGCGTTATAGTGTCAATAACCCACACCACCCCCACTATAACCCACCATCACACCACGATCTCAATCCTACACACTACCACCGACTTAGTAAATAAACAACAATCGCCCATTACAATTACACCACTACAAGAATTACCGTGTGTGTGCAGTGGGCTTGGGGCCAAATGAGGTTTATCTGGGTGGCGGGGTACCTCAGCGCAATCATGAAGGCTGGCGGGGTAGATATCAGGTCGCTATCTGTAGTTTTAGTTCCCCTACACGTCCGTCTGTCTGATTGGCCGCTACTGCCCGCCAACCTTCCGCACTACGAGCCTAACAGTGTTAAGTTCGTATAATTTTACTGTTATTATTATTATTATTATTATTATTATTATTATTATTATTATTATTATTATTATTATTATTATTATTTCTCATGTCTCTGTGTCATACGAAATAGTATTTGTACTACTACAGCTATTACCACTAGTACTACTACTATTACTACTAGAAGTAGTAGTAGTAGTAGTAGTAGTAGTAGCAGAAATACTGCATTTTGGTTTATCAAAGCGACAGATGCGTGGTTATGTAATGCAGTTCACTATTACCATCTGCTTCCTTTTATTAATAATGACCATATGATATCTGTCACAAATCAAAGGTCGCAGATAACGTGGTGCTTTATACTTCAAAGAAGACCCTGATATGCGATCACGTGAAAAAGGAACACCCAAACAGCAGGTTTGATCTACAAAATAAATAAATAAATAAATAAATAAAAGTCAATCCACAAATTTATGATGTCGTTACGAAAGGCTTAAAACTGAAGATATGATGGAAGGTAGAGTGCATAGCGAGATGCGAACAATGAACAAAAATTATAGCACACACACACACACACACACACACACACACACACACACACACACACACACACACACACACACACACATGACCATATATATATATATATATATATATATATATATATATATATATATATATATATATATATATATATATATATATATATATATATATATATATATATATATATATATTATATATATATACCAGTGGAAGACATTAAATTTTGTGTAGGTGGTGGGTGAGCATGGTGGCTGCAGATGATAATAATGATTATCTATATTTTGGTGTTTCACAAAGCTATTACTGGCTGTGTTGGCCTAGGTTAGGGTTGACTATGCTGGTCCGGGCAAAGCTACGAGGTCACACATTCTGAGGCGCACATCCATGATTCAACAGCTTGCATTATTACTTATATCACAGACTGAGTCACTTATTTGAGGTACTGAATCGCACATCATGAACTTATTCCATGCATCAGCCACTGAGAGCTATATTCTGAAACACCTCTGAGCTGCACCTCCATTACTTACAAAGTAATATTCCTCAAGTGTCAGGCTTGAATCATGTGTATCAAGGACCTGTGAATGTGTATAAGCATGTTAAGTCACAACTATTGTCTCAATGATGTTTGTGTATTTTCTATGGTAACTCTTCATTAGGATCTACACTAATCACAGCATTTACCTGCAGCTCTTCATGTGGCATCTTTACTCTTACCCACCTTGTAAATTTAGTGTTACTTTAAAATCAAACTTAAGACTGTAGTTTTCCTTTAGAAAATTAAGAAGGTACACATTTGTATGCAATCACATGGTCATCATTGCATATTACTTCTTATTATAGTCACAATCACCGCACACTTTTTCACACGTCTTGTAATTTTTTATACAACTGCCACAGATCCATTCATTTTTCAGGAAGTGGCTTCCTTGTGGCTACTGCCATATTAATGGAGATTGCCCTTCTGTCCTCCAGAGCTACACTATGATGATAAGGAAAAGCACATGCTGTTTTGCATCTGCTTTCTGCAATGTATAGAATTCTGCACTTATCAACATTAATTTTCAATATTAGCAGTTTTCCCATAGCACTTAAAAATACTTTTCCAAGTGTTAATTTTGCTTTTTGCATGACAACTTATTGGAAGCAGTGGAAGTGAAGTGTGATGGAAGAGATGGAAGAGTTGGGGGATGAGGTTATAAAGGAGAGAAAGGGAGAAGTGGAGGGGAAAGAAACAGATCCCTAGCTACACTTTTGTGTCCCCATCAATATATGTAGCTGCCCCTCCAATTCAGGTAGTCCAAAACTGGCACTGCTGAGACATAATGCTTAGAAATAGAACAAGAGATAGATTTTCAGATAGCAATATTGCTTCACACAACAGCTACAAGAATTTGCTACATCTGAACTCACAAAGGAAAGAAGACAGCAAGGTTTGGCTCCTCACTTTTTTCCCACTGCAGCAGCCTGAGCCGCCTTCTTTGCCTTCACCATCTCAACAAGCTCCTGAAATGCCATCATGTGAGAATAAGACTTAAAAGTTACAATAACATCAGTGTCTACTGTGCACTATATAAAACCTTCACTACATACATACACACACACACACATATATAAAACCTTCACTACACACACACACACACACACACACACACACACACACACACACACACACACACACACATAGCACTTACATCTCCATGCATTTATGGAGGGACCACAAAGATAAAAGCAGATCAAAAGATAAATGCATGAGAGAGAGAGAGAGAGAGAGAGAGAGAGAGAGAGAGAGAGAGAGAGAGAGAGAGAGAGAGAGAGAGAGAGAGAGAGAGAGAGAGAGAGAGAGAGAGAGAGAGAGAGAGAGAGAGAGAGAGTCACTCCATAAACAAGATAAACCTGATTTGTTTTCTCCACAATCTCACATACAGGGAATAGCAAGCAACACATCACCAGACACACAAACACACACACACACACACACATATACAGACCTTATAGCGCCTCATGCAGTCTTTCTTGGTTCGGTTGGGGACACACTTGGCAATGCGGTCCCAGCGGTCAGGAGTAGAGACTGGATAGGTCTTGAGGGCTTGCTCCAGCAACCTCTGTTCCTCAGCTCCCCAAGCAGCAGTGTTCATCCCCAGCATCTCCTGTGGTGCTGCACAAAGGAAAGATCTAACATCAGCCTAAAAACATGTTTTTTCTTAAAATATCTTGGAATTGATTCACAGCTCAACTGGTGATATTGCATAGAGCTAAAAGACAATTCACAGCAGTTACACAGAGAAGGGAGAAAGCTCTTGAGTTCATACAGAGAAGACTCATGGTAATAATTAATTAGTATAAAAAGAGAAATGAGAAATTACCCAAGCATCAACATGATATAAAACTACACAAAGATGCAAAAGAATTATCTGAATGTCAGCATAACAGCAAGAACTCACTGTCATATCTCTGGGAGGCTGTGGCGTCGCTGATCACCTGCCGAGCCTGTGCCTTCTCCATGCTGTGGTAGGCATTCTTGTTGGCTGCCTCCCTCATGTGCTTGTCTGAGTGTTGCAGCTCCTTGGCCTTATTGAGCACCTCCTTGGCCAGCCTGGTGATGCTGGTGGCTGTGTTGGTTGATATACTCTGCCACAACCTCCCACCTGCAGCATGGAGGGTTCAAAGAGTTCCTCTAAGTACAGCAATGCATAAAAACATAACCTAACATTAAGGGAGCTGCAAGAAGCCATCCTTGTATGAAACATATCTACCTATATCCACCTATCATTCCCATCCATAAATTTGTCTAATCCTTTAATGCTCCCCAATGACTCAGCACTAACAACCTGATTACTGAGTCCATTCCATTCATCTACTACTCCATCTGAGGACCAATTTCTTCCTCTCTAACTATTTTCAAGCTTGAACCCATTGTGTCTTGTTCTATCCTAATTATGATCCTGAGAATTTTATAAATGTCACCTTTGTTATATTCCCTATACCACGTGAAGACCTAAATGGTGTGTATGTAGAGAACAGTAGTAGGGATCAGATAACAACCTTGATATTAGTCATTTTAAAACACACATGGAAACACAAGAATAAGGCAATATATCAATCAAATAAAATATTAAAGCTTAAAAAACCCATCTATTTATATACTAGGCCAGCAATCTCACATCAGCTGGCCCAGACAAGGCACCACACACACACACACACACACAGACACACACACACACACACACACACACACATGCACACCACTTAGTGTCAGCATGCTCGGCTCACAACCGAGAAGGCATGGGTTCAAGTCCTGGGAGAATCTCTTCATGTGTAGCCCCTGTTCACCTAGCAGCAAGTAAGTACAGGATGTAACCTGAAGGGTTATGGCCTCACTGTCCCAGTGTGCGGTGTGTGAATGGTCTCAATCCTACCCAAAGATCAATCACTACAAGCTCTGACCTCTTTCCATATGGGGAACAGCTGGTTTGGTGACCAGCAGACGAATGTAGGTGAATGACACGTCATTCACACTCTTAGCCCTGTCAGCCCCAGTGGAAAGGGACAGCCTTGTGGACCACCAATAATAATAAGATATCAAAAAATATATAAACAGAAGCAATTTACACACACACACACACACACACACACACATGAACCAGCTCACCTCTTTGTTGTGCCGGCAGGGAAGAGGTTGACGGCTTTGATGAGCAGCTGGAGGTCATCTTGATTCCAGACTTTGAGTGATGAACCTTCCCCTCCTCCTCCACCCCCTCTCCTTGCTGCCGCTGCTGCCACCTCCTCCCTCTCCTTTTTGATCCTGTTGCGCACCTCACTCACCTACAACAGAGAGAGGAGGCAAAGAAGTGTTACAGGGGGTCCTCAAGTTATGACAGAGTTCTGTTCCTATGCCATGTTATAAACTGATTTTCTGCATAGGTCAGAACCAGCATAAGTAAGCTACCTGCAGTATGTCAATCACTAATACTAATACTGTTGTACTGTAAAGTCATAGTCTAGGACATAAACACATAACTATTGTGCCTGTAAAAGAAACATATGAAGGACAAAAGTCAAGACTGTCATACACCAAGGACTCCTTGTACTAATCATAACTATCAGTGGAGAAATAGTCTGAAAGGTTTGACTATCCTAGGGAAAACAGGTCATACAGAATATCCAGATCATTTGGGGTGGATTGTTCTAATTTAGATTAGCTTGCTTTATGCTACTTTGGATTTAGCTAATCAGATAAGGTAATGTAACATGACTTAAATAGACCTAACATAGTTAATTTCAAAAGTGATGCAGATACCCATATGTCTGTTGGAGCAGCTTTTGGGTTCAAGGCTTAGGAAATTTTTTGATTTAAGAATGACAAAAATTATGCTTTTTTTTTTTTTTTTTATATATAAGCAACAATTACTGCTACTACTACTACTACTACTACTGTTGGCCCTCCACACTCACCTCCTGTGTCAAAAAATTACTACTGCTATTACTACTACTGTTGATCTCTCTCACTCACCTTTGTCAATTAACTACTACTACTACTGTTGATCCTCCCTCACCTCCATCATGAGTACCTCCCACCCTTGCATCTTGTCCTGGGCCACTTGTGCTAGTTCCTTGTTGAGTTCCTCCAGGCGGGTCAGCTCCAGTGCCTCACACAGCAGCTCCACATCTGTCATGGTCTGCACTCGCTCCCCCTCCTCTGATGCAAAGTAACTGTTGTCCTTACAGAGAGTCCGCAGCATCTGGGAATAGAGGATACTATACTAATGATTTTCAGCCTCTCTGTTATTGCTGCAATGTTGCATATCTTGCTATCTTTTTACTGCTATTTTTTTTCTAGTAAACTCTGGAACTCCCTGCCTGCTCCAGAAGATCCTCCTTCCTATAACTTGAACTCTTTAAAATGGCTGGTTCCAACTTTTCAAAACACTTATCCAACAATTCTGGATAATCCTTATGATCTTTCTTTTGGGACTAGCATCTCAGTGGACTTTCTTTCCCCCCTTTTTATTGCCCTTGACCAAAGATCTTGCATAAAAAATGTTACTGAAATATGTGAGGAAAGGGTGAAGAGAGAGTATGTGAAGTTCAGAGCAAAGAGGAAGGGAATACAAGGGCAGGACTAAATAGAGAAATCTGTTGCAGTTATGTCCTCATGGAGTATTTATCAAGAGGTGTCAAATAAAGATAGACAGATACAGAGATGTTCTTTATCACTGTCACCATCACATCTATGCAATGACAAAGAATGTGTGCTTTATTCTATTTCACGTTGCTTTTTAAAATTATTTACGTGAACAAAATACACGCAATCATAATTTGTATATATATTTTTTTAGTTTCCAAATTAATTTACACATTTGAACACTAAATTTAATGCTCTTTCCATCTTTCTAATACAAATGCAGTCCTCTCAGCCCCTTATGAACAGGAACTGTATCAAAATCATTTAAAAAATGACATCAAAGAAAAAGGAAAAAAATATAAATCTGAAAGTATATAATGAATGAGAATATTTTAATGTGAAATGTTACAGAAGATGAAAGTGGGTAGAGTTTCATTTTTTAGTTTTTCTTTTTTTTTTAGCAAATTTTGTAGCCTTAAAATGAATGATAAAAAAAAAAAAAAATAAAAAAAAAAAAAAAAGACTTGCCAGGTAGAATGATGGCTCCAGGCATGAGTCATGAGAACTATAGGGGCAGGTGACAGGAAGGGAGGACTGCGACGAGATGAAAGTGAAAGGGGAGAGGAAAGGAACAGGAGGAGGAAAGGATATAATGTAGTGGGCTTGCTTGCCATAGCCAGGGATCATTATTATTATTATTATTATTATTATTATTATTATTATTATTATTATTATTATTATTATCATCATCATTATTATTATTATTATTTTTTTTATATATATATTGGAGGATCACTGGCCAAGGACAACAAAGACTGAAAAAAAAAAAAAGAAGAAAGAGGCCCACTGAGGTGCTGGCTCCTGAACAGTCAAGTGTTAGTCAAACAAACAGGGTAAGTGCCTTGAAACCTCGCTCTTGAAAGAGTTCAAGTCATAGGAAGGTGGAAATACAGAAGCAGACAGGGAGTTCCAGAGTTTACCAGAGATAGGGATGAATGATTGAGAATAATGGTTAATTCTTGCATTAAAGAGGTAGACAGAATAGAGATGAAAGAAAGAAGAAAGACTTGTGCAGTGAGGCATGCAGTTAGCAAGATCAGAAGAGCAGTTGGCATGAAAATAGCAGTAGGAGGTAGCAAGAGATTCAACACTGCAGTGATGAAAAAGAGGCTGAAGACAGTCAGTTAGAACACACTAGAAAGAAAGTGCACCACGAAAATTCAATATATTTGTCAAGAGAATTTTTGATTATGTTAGCGATCACAGCAGTTTAAGCGTCAAAGACAAGTGTGTGGTAAGTTCTTACATGTCAAGCATATTCTACCCTCCTCCTCACCTTCCTCTCTTTTTTGAATGCTTTCTTCAGCACCTCTCTTTCCTTCTTTTCTACCTCCTGTTTTGCTCTTTGCTCTGCCTCCTCTGCTTCTCTTTTCTTTCTCTCTGCTTCCTCAGCTTCCTGCCTTACCTGAAAACACCAAATTTACACATTAGCAAGACATATCATTCAAAAAAAAGAGAACATAGCATGGTATTTCAAAATATATGGCATTTCCGAGCATAAGACATGAAAAATACAAATCAATGAGAAAAATGTGAAGCCTTGGTCTGTTGTAGAAATCAATGCATATATGTGTCCGAGAGTAGTTAGAGATTGGCCTGGTGCTAATACTGGAGATCACAATGTGCACTCACCCTCTCCTCCTCTTCTTGTTTTTGCCTGATTGCCTCTGCTTTAGCCTTTTTCTGAGCCAGTCTTCTTTCCTTGTCTTCTTCTTTAAATCTTAAAAAAATTATATATATATATATATATATATATATATATATATATATATATATATATATATATATATATATATATATATATATATATATATATATATATATATATATATATATATATATATATATATATATATATATATATAATTCTTCATCTCTTTCCCTCTTTTTCTATAAACTTACCCATTCTTTAGCTACAGAAGTAGACAGCAAAAGCAGGAATTAATTTTTCCCTCATAAGGAGTCAGAAGTAAAACAAGAACAGCTTCTTTGCAATCTAAATCATCATAAACCTTTCCATCAAAATGAAATTTGAAGTATTATGTAACAACAGAAAAAAGTACTCCTTGTGATAAATATCTCTTGGGATAATGCACAAAATTTCAACTTTTATTGGGATACAACGAAAATACACGAAATCAGTAATAAGTAACGAAACATACTTGGCTATCCTTGGGTCACAGGCATATGCATTGTCAACTAGCCTGCGCAATCGACCCATCTCCTCCTTCCGACGCCTCGCTCGCTCTACCTTGTTCTGCTTCTCTATCCATCGACGCTCCTCCCGGCTGGCAAGATTGACTGATTTAAAGAAGGGAAGGCGACCACAACATTGCAGTCACATTGCACTGTTACAAAATATTCAAAGAAACTAAAATGACCAGTTAAAGCAATCAGAACAATGTCGGTGCCAGTTTTCCTTGCCATAAGTCTGGGTATTCTGTCTAGCCATATTAAATTTTCTTGTTATTTTTTCCAATGTCAAGTCTAGGCTTAAGTTTGGGCATTATTTCCTTATTCAATTAAAATTTTATTCAATGTTAATGTTTCAAGATACAAATTTCACCATTTTTGCTGCCTTTGGGAAGATAAAGCAAGGCTGGAGTGGAATACACATAACTCTAAAAAGACCAGACATACAAATAGTGAAGACTCACTCCTGTCCCTTCTCCTTTTCCTCCTCATCCAGATATGAAAACTCTCGCCAGGAATCAAAGTCGTACCAGAATCCATAGAAGCGATCAACCTGCACAGTGATGAAAATTAAGTCGGTTAACAATACAAAATAAACACTATTCATAAAGAAATCTTGAAATGATGTTTTATGTGTAAGTTACTGGACCCTCTATGCTGAGGAAAATTATAGTGTATGATATTTTAAACAAACTTTCAAAATTACTGGTCTATCTTTCCATCAACATAGCATATGATGATGGTAACTATAAAAAGTAAACTGTCACCAAATATCTACTTGCATTTCTGCTACTAGTAATCTCACTTCTAAAACAGTACAAGGGAGATTGATGTGACTGTACAGGCCAATCACTCTCTCCAGTTACTTAATCTGCTAATCTGGACTGACCTTTTGTTTGGTGTCATCAGGTTTGCCCAAGCCAGGAACGTGCTTGTGGGTGGACCAACGAGCATTGCACTCAAACACCCGTGAAAATCTGCAATGCAACACTGTGCCTTACAAAGATGTGGTGGAGACTGAAGAAGAGAGAGAGAGAGAGAGAGAGAGAGAGAGAGAGAGAGAGAGAGAGAGAGAGAGAGAGAGAGAGAGAGAGAGAGAGAGAGAGAGAGAGAGAGAGAGAGAGAGAGAGAGAGAGTTATATAATCTAATATATAGACCTGACATTACAATATGAGATGGAGTTAATCCCTTCAGTGATATGTAATCATCCACACCACTACAAGTAATGTATACAATCTTTATAACCACCTGCAAGAAAAAAGCGGTGAAAAGGAATAGATTTTTTGCAATTTCTAGCCAGTATAATGTTTGGAGATGGCTGTAGAATGTGAAGAATTGTCCCAGAGTGGTTAGTGGTAAAGAAAAGATGTACCAAATAGCAATGAATACTGAACTTTCAATTCTTTGTTGAGTCATTTTTCTTCCTAATAGGAGTTAGCGCTTGCCTTGTGTGCACATATATTTGACATTACAGTATGACATGGAGTTAAAAGACCTTTGAATTCTTTGTGGAATAAATTTTCTTCTTAGTGGGGATCAGCGCTTACCTGGAAGAAGTTTGCCTTATTGTGTGCACTGACAGCCGGCACCTCGTCATCAAACTCTGGGTCCACCGAGTCCCAGGAGCGTCGCTTGATGGGGTCCCCGAGAATCTCATAGGCTTTGGTGATGCAGGTGAAGTAGTCATCGTCATCCCTCACCTCCTCCCCAGCTGCTCGCCGCTTGTCTGGGTGGTGCCACAGAACCATCATGCGGTCTGTGAGGAGTAACACAATGGACGGAAGTGCACACTAATGCTGCACTCTCATTCCTTTACCCAAGTGTTGGGTCATCCTGTTTTAAGCACGTACCAAAGGGAATGCTAATTATTATATTAGACTTACAGATATCTTAGCATAAAACCAATGATCAGAAAATATAATGTCTATCTATCTATCTATATATCAGGTTGCCAATCCCACATGGGGTGGCCCAGACAAACCACCACACACTCTTACAAATATCATTCACACTCATAGCCATAGGGGCGCCAACTATTCTTCAGACACATTCTCTCTGCTCTTCTGTATGCACCACCTAGCTACAATTCAAGAGCTTGTTAAAGCTAACAGTTATGGACATGGTTTCATAATTAATAGTAATTACTACAAACAACATGATGGCATTCCCTTTGGGTTCTACTTTAGCAAATGTATCCCAAATGATTGGTGTGAGCAAAACTTCAATAATTAGCCATGCAATGTCAATAGCAGGCAACAAACTGCCTGTGCCAGATGATTGACAAAAGTCAACTGACAATGCTCCTCGCTGTGGGCCACAGGAAGACACAGCTCGCCCACGCCCACTCACTGTCAGTGTGGCCACACTTATTTGGTACAATGCTCCCACTTTTCTCACCATTTATCACACTCACCTGCTTGCTCACAACCATTGCCAGTGTGGCCATAGTCATAGTCTCAAATCACCATACTACACCCCAGGAACTTTGGTATAGCAAAGCCAACCACATACATCCATAGCAAGGCACAAATAAAATGTAGTTATTGAAAATATACAAATAAAATAAAAATACCAAGACTAAAAGGGCTGACACTGCAACTGAAAACTGGCACTATAAAAATACCTTCAAACAGCAGGTGCACTAAAACTTGGTACTCAGTACACTATACACTCTAGCTCCAGATGCCACCAGGACTTACACGCTCTTTTGATGTCATCATCAGAGGCCTTGTACCTGTGCTTTCGGAGTCCCAGTACTGCATAATGATCCTGGTCCTGAAAGGCAATGTTGTAGAAATGTATCAATATATAAAAGAAAGATACTAATCAAATAAATGACAGAGGTAAGTGATGCTCTCATAGTGAACAATCAAGACAGAACTATATATGCTAGATAAGTTTAGGTTTTGAAAAGAGCTTAGTAAGAACTGGTTCACAGAGTAGTGGACAAATAGAACAGGCTTAGCATTCATGTGGTCAGCACCTACACCATAAGTGATATCATGAGGTTAGATGACTAGGCATATGCATATAGAGGCCAGATGGCAATAGGAAGGCTGACTGCATGGGGAAGAGGAGGATAACAGATTTTCATGGTTAGTACAGGAGTTATCCAGTGTAGGCCAGCCAATCTTTTGCAGTCTTCTCCATTCTTATGTTGCTATGACTGGACCATGCTGGCTGAGTTCTCACCTTCCAGTCTGCTGGGTTGAGAGAGCGAAGATAGTGTATGTCATCCTCCACCTCCACCTCCTGAGCCTCCTCCTCCTCACTCTCCTCTTCACTTTCCCCAACTGAGGAGGTGAGGTGGCCCCGCAGACGCCGTGCCTCATATATGTGGAACCATCGTCCCACTGGTTCTACCTCCACCTGGATGAGTGCTGTGGAAGGGAGAGGTAGAGAGAAAATAAAACAGATATTACCAAGAATACCATTCAGGATGCTGAGGAAATAAAGGACATATTGTACAGAAAGAGACAGAAAAGAAAAATACCATAAGAGAAGAACAACTAGAAGGTCATCTCTAAAAAGTACACACACACACAAAGAGACAGACCATGAAAGATAAAGAGATGTTGTTGCAGAGACTATACACCAAAACATCATCTGAGAAATTCTCATCTACATACAAAAGCCCCCTGGTTAAGTTAAGTTAGTGTTCTTAATGGGGGCATCCACTGGAGAAAGATGCACTGGTTAAGCTGGATTAGTGTCTTTAAAGGGGGGACAGGACTCGCCTTTCAGTTAGGTTGGGTAAAGTTAGGTTAAGCTAGAAAGTTCCCAGTTTTCAATATATGGCACCTCATCCTTAGACTTTCCAACGAATGTCAAAATTTGGCATAATTTAGCTTCTTCCACCCTAAAACTCCATTTTCCCACCATGTCTCCAAGCTTGTTAGGGACAGAAAAAAGATAGGATTTGTGGTGTTAAACTGCAATTTACTGGTAAGAATAGCATAATGGGAGATCTGGGTGATGGAGCCTCCCAATTAGCAAGGTTAGTAATCTCACAGTTAGAATAGTGTAGTGGGGAATATGGGGGGGATGGGATATTCTCTGTTTGTTGACTATTTTTAAGGATTTCTGCGCAAAACAGTGTTTTTACTCCTTAAACTTTTCAGGCTTCCCAACTTTGGTTTATTTTGGCCTGCACTCCCCTACCTTAAAAATGTAAAAAGAAAACAGGAAAAGGAGTGGAGAAAATTAACGGTGAAAAAAATTGTATTTTCGGACAAAATGAAAAACTTAAAATTCTATAGATATAAAATGTAGATATATTAACAAAGTTTCTATGATATCTCTTTCAAAGCAATTAACTAAAAATAAAGCCTGAGGGAAAGAAAAGGATAATATGGAGATAACCTTAGCCTCTTCTAGGGTTAATACGTACATGTCAGATAGA
>NC_087154.1:7500-22500 GCF_035594125.1 Scylla paramamosain | reverse complement strand
CATTTCTTCTCCAGAGTGTGTATGACAGCCTGTGTGGTGACATGGTGGTGTCTGTGGCTGACTGTGGCAGGCATGGAGGTCTGGGGAGGAGGAGAGGATGGGGAAAGAGGAGGAAGAGAGGAGAGGTCCCTTCAGCAAATCCCCTTAGGAACCTCAGGATTTCCCTTACCTGTGGATATTGACCCCATTCCTTCAGGTAAGTGAGTAATGGGTGGTGATGGTGGTGTAAATTATCAGAGAGCTATCATAAATACTATCACTGAGTTTATGTAATGTTGCTTCACTAGTCTTATTAATGGTGACACTTCACACAGGCCCCAGAGAACAGATCAACCAAGTGACATCCTTCATTGATGGGTCGGTGATCTACGGGTCCAGCAAGGAGGAGAGTGACGAGCTGCGTGCCTTCTCTGGCGGCCTCCTCAAGGTGCAGCGCGGCCCGGCAAACACCCAGATCCTCATGGCCGACACCAACCAGATTGACTGCAAGACCTCAGGAAGATTCAAGTATGTGTTTGTGTGATAGATGAGTGCATTAGTTAGTGAAAGGGTTATTCAGAGCCTTAGACTGATGTATTTTGAGGTGAACATGACACAAAAACAGCAGAAATTTCCCATAATTAACAACAGAAAGCCAAGCAAACAATAAAACAACAGAGAAAATGATAAAAACACCACAGTTTTGTCTACCACGCCTCACCACTGACAGTCTCTCCACCACCAGAGCCAGGTCACGCAAGACTCGGGCAGCAGACGGCCAGCTCAAAGACATCGAGTCAGGTTCCCCAAACAACGTACTGGATTTGATGGAGGTTCTGCCTAACACTGACGTCAGCGATATCACGGAAATTCCTAGCGTGTTTGAGCGTGACGACCAGACACTGCCCTGCGACCACACTTTGCGTTTCCGCACAGCTACAGGGTGGTGCAATAATCTTAACTTCCCGTCCTTCGGCAAGTCGTTCAGGGCAAAAAGTCGACTCCTACGTCCTTCTTATGAAAACGGTGAGTGTCTGTCTGTCTGTATGTCTGTGTATGTGTGTATATATATGTGTGTGTGCATGTGTGTGTGTTGGTATTTGGGATAGGTCAAGAAATTAAGTGTTTAAGTTTGATGAAGTAAGGGATAAAGTCAAGAGTAGATCAGATAGATGTCTATGTGTCTGTATTAGTGTTAGGGATAGAACATAAATAATGTGTTCAGGCTTTATAAAGTTAAGAATCAGAGAGAAGTCATTTCAGTCAGCTAGAGGTCCCAAAGTGATATAGAGAGCATGACAAGGATGACATAAGCAAAATTCTCAGGATCAGTAATCAGGACAGGACAAGAAATAAAGAACTGAAGCTTGATAAAGTTAGGAAAGAGAATAAATAAATATGTTTGTAAATGAGTCTGTGGTGCCTTGTCTGTGCTGGCCTGTGTGGGAATGCTAGCCTTGTATGTAGACAGAGAGACAGACAGATAGATATATTACTATTATTATTGTGTGTGTGAGTGTGTGGTGCCTTGTCTGGGCTGGCTTCTGTGGGATTGCTAGCCTTGTATGTAGATAGACAGACAGACAGATAGATATATTACTGTTATTATTGTGTGTGTGAGTGTGTGGTGCCTTGTCTGTGCTTTGTATAGGACTGCCAGTCTCACAGATAGATATATAAACTTAATTCTCACTGAAGTACCCCCATACCTTATCTTCTATAGGACTGCTAACCTGACAGATAGATAGATTAACAAACCAATTTCCTTACAGTACAATCAAGTACCCCCAAACCTTGCCTTCTGTGGGACTGCCAGCCTGACAGATAGATAAACAAATGAATTTCTTTACAATACACTCCAGTACCCCTAAACCTTCTCTTGTCATCCCCAGGTCTGTCTAAATTTCGCGTCACTTCAGTCACCGGCAAGCCTCTCCCTTCCCCTCGGCTCATTTCCGCCAACATGCACGACGTGTCTGCACCGCATGTCCGCTATACCCTAATGGTCATGCAGTGGGGCCAGTTTATTGACCATGATATTATTTTCACCCCCATCAACAAAGGTAGGTGTGCGTGTGTGTGTGTGTGTGTGTGTGTGTTTACATAGTTGTAGCTTCCAAGGTCTGATAAACTATTGATTTGTTGTCTCCTGATCTATATATGTCTAGTTTTCTTTAATTTCTGCATACTTGTCACTAAAACTATATATTTTCTTAGTCTGTTCCTAACCTAATCTATCTTTGTTGTTTATCATTATCTGGTTTTTCCATTAGTTATCAAATCTCCTGTTTCTCTTTCTCATTCTAGTGTTAACAGGTATATGTTTTCTAATATTAACTTAACTGTGTATGTGTTGATAAAAAAAAGTACTTATTCTCTCTTTACCTCATGTCTGTAAATACACTGACTCCTGGCCCAGCATCTCTTCACCTCACCCACTAAACACATTCACTTCTCTCTCTTCCAGGTTTCCAAGACTCGATTCTGGATTGCCGCAGATGTGACTCTCCCCAGACAGTCCACCCTGAGTGTTTCCCCATAGCCATTCCTCAGAACGATCCATTTTTCCCTCCTGTCAATATATCATCTGGCCAGCCATTCTGCATCCCCCTGACCCGCTCCATGCCAGGCCAGCTGACTCTAGGTGTGTGTGTGTGTGTGTGTGTGTGTGTGTGTGTGTGTGTGTGTGTGTGTGTGTGTGTGTGTGTGTGTGTGTGTGTGTGAGAGAGAGAGAGAGAGAGAGGATATGAAGGTATGCTGTGTGTGTCTATTTCCTCTTGTGGGATGTGACAGAGAGAGAGAGACAGATAGAGAGAGTGAGATAGTTTGTCTTTGCTTCTCCATGTAGGTGTGAGGGAGACAAAGAGAGACACATAGAGTGTGAGATAATGTGTCTGTGTGTTTGTCTGTGTGTTTAGTCTCTATCATCTAAACTTAACACAGCAAGGCCAATAAAATGATAAAAGAAGAAAATCAACACTACCAATAACACTTTCATCACCTAAACATATTATTACTATTGCTTAAACATAATTCCTTCAAGCAGGCTCCCAAGAGTGAAAGAATTACCATTGCTATTATCATTATCACCATCGTAACACAAGTAATTTGTTGACCAGGCTACCGGGAGCAAATGAACCAAGTGACTGCCTTCATCGACGCCTCTCACACCTATGGCTCAGACAAGTGTGAGCAGCAGCAACTGAGGACCAAGTCGGTAAGTGTGCAGCACCGGGGAAAACCAGCATGAGGCTTCTATATCTGTCATCCACATCTATATACTAGTCTGATCTTGTTTTAAAATCTCCCTATTGACTGGGTGCTAACAACCTGAAAAGTAGTAGTAGTAGTAGCATCTCACAGTGCTAGGCTGGCCACTGACACCCATACACACACACACACACACACACACACACACACACACACACACACACACCTATTGGTTCTGAAAAGAGGGAGAAAGAGAGATGCAGAATAATGTACTACTACTGCTACTGCACTACCCCTGCAGGACGGCATGCTACGAGGCACACCCAACCCCCTGCGAGGCAAAGACCTGCTGCCCACTGAGAATGAGAACCACGAGTGTCAGGCTCCCTCTGGCCGGTGCTTCACTGGAGGTTAGTGTTTGGCTGAGGTTAGCTTAGGTAAGGTTAGGTAAGGTTACTGTTTGCATTGCTTACTAGATGATGTCACTGTCTACATATGACTGAGAGAGAGAGAGAGAGAGAGAGAGAGAGAGAGAGAGAGAGAGAGAGAGAGAGAGAGAGAGAGAGAGAGAGAGAGAGAGAGAGAGAGAGAGAGAGAGAGAGAGAGAGAGAGAGAGAGAGAGAGAGAGAGAGAGAGAGAGAGAGAGAGAGAGAGAGAGAGAGAGAGAGAGAGAGAGAGTCTTTAAAGAGTCATTTATGTGTATGTGATTGACTGAATGGGTGAATGAGAGAGAGAGGAAGAGAAATAGAGACCCTTCAAAGAGTATGTTTTTTGTTTGTCTGTGTGTGTGTGTGTGTGTGTGTGTGTGTGTGTGTGTGTGTGTGTGTGTATGACTGAGTGAATAAGAGGAAAAAACAGAGAGAAAGCCTTGAAAACATCCACTTGTCTGTTTCCTCCCACCCACAGGAGACACCTGGGCCTCAGAGCAGCCTGGCTTGGCTGCGCTACACACTCTGATGATGCGTGAACACAACAGAGTGGCCGGGGAACTGAAGCGCCTCAACAAACACTGGAATGATGAGCAGCTCTTCCAAAATGCCCGGCGTATCGTGACGGCCATCAACCAGCATGTCACGTACAATGAGTGGCTGCCAAGGGTGCTGGGGTGGAACGCTGTTAATCTGTATGAGCTTAACTTGCTGCCTGAGGGCTATTCTGAAGGTAGGTTAATGTGTGTGTGTGTGTGTGTGTGTGTGTGTGTGTGTGTGTGTGTGTGTGTGTGTGTGTGTGTGTGTGTGTGTGTGTGTGTGTGTGTGTGTATGTGTGCAACATTTCCCTCTAACACACTGCACTCCTAATGACTATCTCTCTCTCTCTCTCTCTCTCTCTCTCTCTCTCTCTCTCTCTCTCTCAGATTACGATGCATACTGCAACCCAACAGTGCTCAATGAATTTGGCATAGCCTTCCGCTTTGGCCACTCTCTACTCAAGCCTTCCCTGGAGCGCATGGACGGAATATTTGCCAAGCGCAACCCTCCTGTCAAGCTGAGCGAACACTTCTTCAACCCAGACCTACTCTACCAGCCTGGGATGCTTGATGAGATCATCCGCGGCCTGACTACTGTGTCCATGGAGACACTGGACCAGTTCTTGACAGATGAGGTGACCAACCATCTCTTTGAAGACAAGCGGCAGCCATTCTCTGGCCTGGACCTGGCTGCCCTCAACATCCAGCGAGGCAGAGACCATGGACTGCAGCCTTACAATGAGTACAGGGCCCTCTGTAACCTGACCAGGGCGAGGTCGTTTGATGACCTGCACAGGGAGATAGCGAGGCCGGTGATCGAGCGAATGAAACAGACGTACGCACACGTGGATGACATAGATCTGTTCACTGGTGGATTGATTGAGACGCCGCTGCACGGTGGACTGGTCGGTCCCACGTTCGGCTGCACCCTCGGCATTCAGTTCAGGAACCTCCGCTGCTGTGACCGGTTCTGGTATGAGAATGCTGACCCACTTGTGCGCTTCACCGACCCTCAGCTCACTGAAATAAGAAAGGTGGGTCTTCCTTGGTGGTGGTGGTGGTGGTGGTAGTAACAGTAGCAGTAGTCTATCCATCTGTGAGTAATGAGTGCTGGTGGTGGTAGCAGTAGTAGTAATACTATCTCTGTTGGTGTTAAGTAGTGGTGGTAGTAATAGTAATAATAGTAGCAGTAGTATCTCTGTCTGTGGGTGTTGAGCAGCAGTAGTAGTAATAGCAATAGTTCATTTCTCTTTATATACCAGGCTGGCAATCCCACACAAGCCACACACACACACACACACACACACACACACACACACATTCTTATCCCAGTCAGCCATAGGATAGAAAGGAATAATAGTAGTAGAAATAATAGTAGCATTAGTAAAAGTAAATCACCTTACTTATCAAATCAACTTAAAATCTAAGTAACCTTGCCAAATCTACTCAAAACTTAACTTAATTACCTAATCTGTCCTAAATCTAGTTATGTCTAACCTTACTAATCAAATTAGCTAACTTATCTTGATCTTACTTAACAAATTAAGTGTTTTAGCAGCAAACAAATGAGCTCAAGTGAGTCTCTTCTCTACAGGTGACACTGGCCAAGCTTCTGTGTGACAACTGTGACTATGTGGAAAGTGAACAGTGGTCTGTCTTTGACCTTCCAGACCCCTTCCTGTAAGTACTGCTCCTGCACACACACACACACACACACACACACACACACACACACACACACACACACACACACACATACAGACACAGACAAAATGCTATCCCCTTATCCCTTCCTCACCCCCAGGAACCCCCGAGTGTCATGTCGCGACCTCCCCGGGGTGAACCTTGAGCTGTGGAAAGAGCGTGTGTCATGTGGCGTAGGCAAGACTAACATCGACATAAGTGGAGCAGAACGCATCTCTCCTTGTGTTATGTGCACCTGTACCAAGGAAGGGGTGAGTCTTGTGCATCTGTCTGTCTGTCTGTTTGTCTGTTTGTTTTGCTATTTATAATGCTATCAATGCCTGGAAGTGCCTATCTGTCTGTTTATCTGCTTATTAAACCCAACCCCCACAGCCTGTCTGCCAGAGCCTCAATTAACAAGTGCCTAGAGACTCCCTAAAGGCAAATCTAAGTATTTCTCCCTCTCTCTCTCTCTCTCTCTCTCTCTCTCTCTCTCTCTCTCACAGCTAGTCTGCCAGCCTCAACTAACAATGGTACCTGGAGTCCACTTATATACAAAGCTGAGTGTTTCTCTGTCTCTCTCTCCTCCACAGCCTGTCTGCCAGAGCCTCAAGATAGACAACTGCTTCCACCTGGCCCAGTCCTACAGTCCTGAGTCTATTCTGAATGACCACGTGTGCAAGGTGCAGTGTGCATTTGCCTTCCGTGCCTTCCCACAAGTGGCCACTCAGGACTCCAACCAGCTCGGATTTGCCAACAGTTAAAGAGCTGACGTCACAAGAAATGGTTAGAGAATATTTTGCAATGTCCCTATCTTGTGAAGTATGTTAGGGGTGGGGATGCTCTCTCTCTCTCTCTCTCTCTCTCTCTCTCTCTCTCTGTCTGTCTGTCTGTGTAAGAGGCAAGTTTTGTTTTTGTTCAGCAGATATATGGTATATTATGACAGTGAATTTGGGGTTGAGTGGTTGTATTTAGCAATGTCTCTCTGGAGTAATGCTGTAAATTTTTGTGTTTGTTTCTCCCTTGTATGTATGTATGTATGTTCCTCCTGCTCCTCCTCCTTGGGTTTGTGGAAGACTATAACATCTTACAGAAAAAAAAAAAAAGAAAATTAAGTTGTTTTCATAATGCTGCTACTGCTGTTTGTATGTATGTATGTATCTATGCATCTGTGTATATGTGTGTGTGTGTGTGTGTGTGTGTGTGTGTGTGTGTGTGTGTGTGTGTATTGATGGAAACACACACACACACACACACACACACACACACACACACACACATGATTAGGTAGAGAACAGACACAAGAAAAGGTATATTCATTCAAATCTTGCAAAATGACCTTAGTATGGCCCAGAATACAGGTCATTTAAGGTCAAGTTGCATGAAATTTGGTTATTTAGTGAGGAATGTTGGTATATGTTGACCTCAGCAAGACCCAGGACACAAGGTCATTCAAGGTCAGATGTATTGCTGTTTTGAATTCAGCAGATCCAGAATGAAAGGTCATTGAAGGTCAAATTATGTTTATGAAGCTTTTCTATTTAATTTAGTGAGATGTGTGTGTGTGTGTGTGTGTGTGTGTGTGTGTGTGTGTGTGTGTTCATGTGTTATTCAATATCATTCATCTATGTCTTTTCAGCTCCTTTTAGCCCTAACTTATTCATGTGTGTTCTGTCAATGGTCTCACTTCATTGCACCTCCATTCACTGTGTTAAGAAAGGAAAAGTCTCTTGGTGTGGTAGGAAACTGAAAATTATATTTCTGCGTGCTTATTTTCTTCTGCTAAGTAAACCTAACTCATATTTTATCCTAGTGTGTGTGTGTGTGTGTGTGTGTGTGTGTGTGTGTGTGTGTGTGTGTGTGTGTGTGTGTGTGTGTGTGTGTGTATTGTATGTTAATGTAAATTGTAATATGTATTTTATTTTTTATAAAATATTGGCTAAACATGATATTTCTATGTAGTAATGTCCCTCTTCAGTCTCCCTGTGTGTGTGTGTGTGTGTGTGTGTGTGTGTGTGTGTGTGTGTGTGTGTGTGTGTGTGTGTGTGTGTGTGTGTGTGTGTGTGTGTGTGTGTATTGTATGTTAATGTAAATTGTAATATGTATTTTATTTTTTATAAAATATTGGCTAAACATGATATTTCTATGTAGTAATGTCCCTCTTCAGTCTCCCTGTGTGTGTGTGTGTGTGTGTGTGTGTGTGTGTGTGTGTGTGTGTGTGTGTGTGTGTGTGTGTGTGTGTGTGTGTGTGTGTGTGTATTGTATGTTAATGTAAATTGTAATATGTATTTTATTTTTAATAAAATATTGGCTAAACATGATATTTCTATGTAGCAATGTCCCTCTTCAGTCTCCCTGTGTGTGTGTGTGTGTGTGTGTGTGTGTGTGTGTGTGTGTGTGTGTGTGTGTGTGTGTGTGTGTGTGTGTGTGTGTGTGTGGTGTTTTGTCTGGGTCATCTTGTGTAGAACTGCTGACCTGCTATATATATATATATATATATATATATATATATATATATATATATATATATATATATATATATATATATATATATATATATATATATATATATATATATATATATTTTAGTGTCCAAATTGCCCCAATATGTCATGGGTAGGGTGTGGTGCTTCCTATCAGGGGAACAATGCCTCCCCTAATTTGGCAGGAAAGAATACATGTACACTTGCCATACAGAGGAAAAAAAAAAAAAAAAACTGTTACAGGACTGCACAAGTAATACAATACAGTGAAGCCTCTGATACTGAATAAGATGAGAAAAATAATATCAATGAAAGGAATGATGAAACACTTTGAAGATGTAACAGGAGGGGGAGAAAGCTATTAATTAATGGAGTAGGTTATAATGGAAACAATGAAGGCAAGAATGAGAGCAGGAAAGAGGAAAAGTAAATAAAAGTTTATCTATTTATTTACATTTAATGGGTACAGCAAGGGAGTTTCTATGTATCTATCTGTCCACCTGTCCACCTGTCCATCTGTCCACCAGGTTGGCAATCCCACACAGGGTGGCCCAGACAGAGCACCATCCACTCATACACACATCATTCACGCTCTTAGTGCTATCAGCCCCTAATGGAGAGGGTATTCACCTAACATAAAAAATAACTATAACAATCTCATTGCCACATAATCAGCTTAGTGCTTCAGACGCAAGATATTAAACCAATAGGAATGAGGGAGTAAATGAGATGAGATTTTGCATCAGCAAAATCCTTTGGTTCAGTAATCAGGGCAGAAGAAGGAATGGTGGGCTCAAGCTTGATAACGCCAGCTTTAAATGAGATACAACCTAACACTGTGTTTACTAATGCAATTGTTCTGTGGATTTTTACTAAGTTTAGATACACATAGAAGAATTTGTTTGTTGAATACTTCCTTTCTGGTTTTTTAATGATTTATTTTTTAATTGTTAGGGTGTTGAAGAGGTTTTTCATAATATTAGTGATAGTTTTGTAGGCTCTGCTTATTTATCTATTTGTTATTTTGTCTATCTATTAATCTCTCAGTCTACCCATTGATCTAAGTATCTGCTGGACCTAACCTAACTAGGCCTATCTCTGCTTATCTCTCAATGTCTATCTATTTACCTAATCTAACCATCTATCTCTCTATCTCTCAGTCTATTTAACTTTGTTTTATCTAACCATTTATCTATCTCTCTACATACCTGTGGAGCATACCTAAACTAACCATACCTGCTGTAACTTAACCATACCTAAACTAACTTGACCACACCAAAACTAACCTAACCATACCTGCTGTAACCTAACCATACCTAAACTAACTTAACCACATCCAAACCTAACCACACCCAAACTAACCTAACTGTACTTGCTGTAACCTAACCTAACCATACCCAAAACTAACCTAACGTAACTACACCCAACCATATCAAACCTAAGCTAACCATACCTAAATTCAAGGCAAGGTATGCGTGTCTAGCCAGTGGTAGCCATAATTATTTCCTGTTTTCATCAATAAAAAAAAAAGGCATTGAATTCAATTTAAAAAAAACATTTCAATTATTGTTAAAGGTTTGTAGAAAAGAATATATGAAGAGCTAGTGTTGTTTCATAAGGTAGGTAATGAAATACTGGCACATTAATAAAAGTGATATCAAGCCTCAATATACTGACATACGGTAATAATACTGTGGCACCATCACAATCACCAGCACCACCACCTTACCATTTATATCACTAGACAACCACCTCTACACCGTACGTAATGTACTTTCCACATATAATGCATACCTTTGGGCAAATTGGTGTCAGCGGAGCATTGAATGAATGCCTCTTGGCACTTGCTGGGAGACTGGATGCCTTGGCAGTGTTGCCAGACTGAATTATGCATAATCTGACCAAATCTGACAAAATATCTGTAGAAATCTGTAACCCATAAGGAAAATTTCTGAGGAAAAATATGTTGATAATAATGAAATTTTATTAGCCCTATGGTAACTCACATAAACAGAACAAAGGGTATTTAGTTAATTTTAACTGAAAACAAGCATTTAGGAAGTGTAGCCCATAAAGGCGACGTCACACGGGAGATTTTAGAAATGGAAGCTAAATCTCAAAAACTTGCGATATTTGTGAAAAAATAGTGGTTGCATATCCCGTTTGACGACGTCTTAATACAACTACATGCAATTTTACACATATTACACACCCAGCATAAACCATTTGTAGTGAGAGAAGCACTGTATGAAAAAGAAAACTGCACTCTTACACAGGACATAATAAAGCTAATGAGATCACATGACATATCAAGCAGTATATATCAAGCATATATTGGATAATGACATAATGCTAGCAGATAGAAACTAAATTGAGAGAAGCACTGTGTGAAAAAGAAAAACTGCACTCATACACAGGACATAATAAAGCTAATGAGATCACATAACATATCAAGCAGTATATATCAAGCATATATGGGATAATGACATAATGCTAGCAGATAGAAAATAAATTGAGAGAAGCACTGTGTGAAAAAGAAAAACTGCACTCATACACAGGACATAATTAAGCTAATGAGATCACATGACATATCAAGCAGTATATATCAAGTATATATGGGATAATGACATAATGCTAGCAGATAGAAAATAAATTGAGAGAAGCACTGTGTGAAAAAGAAAAACTGCACTCATACACAGGACATAATTAAGCTAATGAGATCACATGACATATCAAGCAGTATATATCAAGCAGTATATATCAAGCATATATGGGATAATGACATAATGCTAGCATTATGTCATTATCCCATACCACATACCCCTTGGTATTATACCAAGGGGTATGTGCCATGGGCACATACCCCTTGGGTCCCTTGGCCCCTTTTCGAGACTCTACGTCCATAGGCTCAGGCCCCCTTTACATAATCATTATTATATAGGCCCTGGCCCCGTGGCAGTTTGCTACCTCTGCTAACCTATTGTTATGCCTCTGAGCATGCAGAGCTTACTTACTTGCTATAGCTTGTAGTTGTAAGGGTATCGACGATGAAGCTCTATAGCTTGTTCTTGTGCGTTTGCTGGGGTCGTGTAGGGCAGGCTGTGGGACTGTGGGAGTATGTTTGTACTTTGTTTACATGACGCGCGTGCGCCCGGGCCTCGGGGATCAGGATGATCTTGATCTTTATGTAGCCTCTGAACTAAAACTTGATGTTGCAGGTGCCTCCTTCTAGGGGAGGGCTGGCCTTTTCTATCTGCAGAGAGAGAGAGAGAGAGAGAGAGAGAGAGAGAGAGAGAGAGAGAGAAAGAAAATCAGATGTTAGTATGCGAGAGAGAGAGAGAGAGAGAGAGAGAGAGAGAGAGAGAGAGAGAGAGAGAGAGAGAGAGAGAGAGAGAGAGAATATTAACATGGGATAGAAGGGGTTAAGTTAATTTTAATGAGAGAGAGAGAGAGAGAGAGAGAGAGAGAGAGAGAGAGAGAGAGAGAGAGAGAGAGAGAGAGAGAGAGAGAGAGAGAGAGAGAGAGAGATGACAGTACAGCACTAGTGACAAGTTGTGGTCCCTGGCTGGCTGGGCAGTGTTAGTTGCAAGCTGTGCAGTAGTGAAGGCAACTATTGCACTCATTATTTCATCATTCACATTATTTATCTCGCATATACACTGACAGAGAGAGAGAGAGAGAGAGAGAGAGAGAGAGAGAGAGAGAGAGAGAGAGAGAGAGGAAGGACAGTACAGCACTAGTGACGTGTTGTGGTCCCTGGCTGGCTAGGCGGTGTTAGTTGCTAACTGTGCATAAGTGAAGTCAATCATTGTAGTCATTATTTCATCATTCACATTATTTATCTCACAAATACACTGAGATAGATAGATAGATAGATAGATATATAGATAGATAGAGAGAGAGAGAGAGAGAGAGAGAGAGAGAGAGAGAGAGAGAGAGAGAGAGAGAGAGAGAGAGAGAGAGAGAGAGAGAGAGAGAGAGAGAGAGAGAGAGAGAGAGAGAGAGAGAGAGAGAGAGAGAGAGAGAGAGAGAGAGAGAGAGAGAGAGAGAGAGAGAGAGAGAGAGAGAGAGAGAGAGAGAGAGAGAGAGAGAGAGAGAGAGAGAGAGAGAGAGAGAGAGAGAGAGAGAGAGAGAGAGAGAGAGAGAGAGAGAGAGAGAGAGAGAGAGAGAGAGAGAGAGAGAGAGAGAGAGAGAGAGAGAGAGAGAGAGAGAGAGAGAGAGAGAGAGAGAGAGAGAGAGAGAGAGAGAGAGAGAGAGAGAGAGAGAGAGAGAGAGAGAGAGAGAGAGAGAGAGAGAGAGAGAGAGAGAGAGAGAGAGAGAGAGAGAGAGAGAGAGAGAGAGATATGACAGTACAGCACTAGTGACAAGTTGTGGTCCCTGGCTGGCTGGGCAGTGTTAGTTGCAAGCTGTGCAGTAGTGAAGGCAACTATTGCACTCATTATTTCATCATTCACATTATTTATCTCGCATATACACTGACAGAGAGAGAGAGAGAGAGAGAGAGAGAGAGAGAGAGAGAGAGAGAGAGAGAGAGAGAGAGAGAGAGAGAGAGAGAGAGAGAGAGAGAGAGAGAGAGAGAGAGAGAGAGAGAGGAAGGACAGTACAACACTAGTGACGTGTTGTGGTCCCTGGCTGGCTGGGCGGTGTTAGTTGCTAGCTGTGCATAAGTGAAGTCAACCATTGTAGTCATTATTTCATCATTCACATTATTTATCTCACAAATACACTGAGAGAGATAGATAGATAGATAGATAGATAGATAGATAGATAGAGAGAGAGAGAGAGAGAGAGAGAGAGAGAGAGAGAGAGAGAGAGAGAGAGAGAGAGAGAGAGAGAGAGAGAGAGAGAGAGAGAGAGAGAGAGAGAGAGAGAGAGAGAGAGAGAGAGAGAGAGAGAGAGAGAGAGAGAGAGAGAGAGAGAGAGAGAGAGAGAGAGAGAGAGAGAGAGAGAGAGAGAGAGAGAGAGAGAGAGAGAGAGAGATGACAGTACAGCACTAGTGACAAGTTGTGGTCCCTGGCTGGCTGGGCAGTGTTAGTTGCAAGCTGTGCAGTAGTGAAGGCAACTATTGCACTCATTATTTCATCATTCACATTATTTATCTCGCATATACACTGACAGAGAGAGAGAGAGAGAGAGAGAGAGAGAGAGAGAGAGAGAGAGAGAGAGAGAGAGAGAGAGAGAGAGAGAGAGAGAGAGAGAGAGAGAGAGAGAGAGAGAGAGAGAGAGAGAGAGAGAGAGAGAGAGAGAGAGAGAGAGAGAAGGACAGTACAGCACTAGTGACGTGTTGTGGTCCCTGGCTGGCTGGGCGGTGTTAGTTGCTAGCTGTGCATAAGTGAAGTCAACCATTGTAGTCATTATTTCATCATTCACATTATTTATCTCACAAATACACTGAGATAGATAGATAGATAGATAGATAGATACAGACAGACAGATAGATAGATAGAGAGAGAGAGAGAGAGAGAGAGAGAGAGAGAGAGAGAGAGAGAGAGAGAGAGAGAGAGAGAGAGAGAGAGAGAGAGAGAGAGAGAGAGAGAGAGAGAGAGAGAGAGAGAGAGAGAGAGAGAGAGAGAGAGAGATGACAGTTAAGCACTAGTGACAAGTTGTGGTCCCTGGCTGGCTGGGCAGTGTTAGTTGCAAGCTGTGGATTAGTGAAGGCAACTATTGCACTCATTATTTCATCATTCACATTATTTATCACGCATATACACTGACAGAGAGAGAGAGAGAGAGAGAGAGAGAGAGAGAGAGAGAGAGAGAGAGAGAGAGAGAGAGAGAGAGAGAGAGAGAGAGAGAGAGAGAGAGAGAGAGAGAGAGAGAGAGAGAGAGAGAGAGAAAAGGAAGGACAGTATAGCACTAGTGACGTGTTGTGGTCCCTGGTTGGCTGGGCGGTGTTAGTTGCTAGCTGTGCATAAGTAAAGTCAACCATTGTAGTCATTATTTCATCATTCACATTATTTATTTCACAAATACACTGAGATAGATAGATAGATAGATAGATAGATAGATAGAGAGAGAGAGAGAGAGAGAGAGAGAGAGAGAGAGAGAGAGAGAGAGAGAGAGAGAGAGAGAGAGAGAGAGAGAGAGAGAGAGAGAGAGAGAGAGAGAGAGAGAGAGAGAGAGAGAGAGAGAGAGAGAGAGAGAGAGAGAGAGAGAGAGAGAGAGAGAGAGGAAGGACAGTACAGCACTAGTGACGTGTTGTGGTCCCTGGCTGGCTGGGAGGTGTTAGTTACCAGCTGTGCATTAGTGAAGGCAACTATTGCACTCATTATTACATCATTCACATTATTTATCTCACATATACACTGACAGAGAGAGAGAGAGAGAGAGAGAGAGAGAGAGAGAGAGAGAGAGAGAGAGGTAGAGAGAGAGAGAGAGAGAGAGAGAGAGAGAGAGAGAGAAGAGAGAGAGAGAGAGAGAGAGAGAGAGAGAGAGAGAGAGAGAGAGAGAGAGAGAGAGAGAGAGAGAGAGAGAGAGAGAGAGAGAGAGAGAGGAAGGAATGTACAGCACTAGTGACGTGTTGTGGTCCCTGGCTGGCTGGGCGGTGTTAGTTGCTAGCTGTGCATAAGTGAAGTCAACCATTGTAGTCATTATTTCATCATTCACATTATATATCTCACAAATACACTGAGATAGATAGATAGATAGATAGATAGATAGATAGATAGAGAGAGAGAG
>NC_087154.1:0-2500 GCF_035594125.1 Scylla paramamosain | reverse complement strand
CAGCCATTGTAGTCATTATTTCATCATTCACATTATTTATCTCACAAATACACTGAGATAGATAGATAGATAGATAGATAGATAGATAGAGAGAGAGAGAGAGAGAGAGAGAGAGAGAGAGAGAGAGAGAGAGAGAGAGAGAGAGAGAGAGAGAGAGAGAGAGAGAGAGAGAGAGAGAGATGACAGTACAGAACTAGTGACAAGTTGTGGTCCCTGGCTGGCTGGGCAGTGTTAGTTGCAAGCTGTGCAGTAGTGAAGGCAACTATTGCACTCATTATTTCATCATTCACATTATTTATCTCGCATATACACTGACAGAGAGAGAGAGAGAGAGAGAGAGAGAGAGAGAGAGAGAGAGAGAGAGAGAGAGAGAGAGAGAGAGAGAGAGAGAGAGAGAGAGAGAGAGAGAGAGAGAGAGAGAGAGAGAGAGAGAAAGGAAGGACAGTACAGCACTAGTGACGTGTTGTGTGGTCCCTGGCTGGCTGGGCGGAGTTGGTTGCTAGCTGTGCATAAGTGAAGTCAACCATTGCAGTCATTATTTCATCATTCACATTATTTATCTCACAAATACATAGATAGATAGATAGATAGATAGATAGATAGATAGATAGATAGAGAGAGAGAGAGAGAGAGAGAGAGAGAGAGAGAGAGAGAGAGAGAGAGAGAGAGAGAGAGAGAGAGAGAGAGAGAGAGAGAGAGAGAGAGAGAGAGAGAATGACAGTACAGCACTAGTGACAGAGTTGTGGTCCTGGCTGGCTGGGCAGTGTTAGTTGCAAGCTGTGCATTAGTAGAGGCAACTATTGCACTCATTATTTCATCATTCACATTATTTATCTACCATATACACTGACAGAGAGAGAGAGAGAGAGAGAGAGAGAGAGAGAGAGAGAGAGAGAGAGAGAGAGAGAGAGAGAGAGAGAGAGAGAGAGAGAGAGAGAGAGAGAGAGAGAGAGAGAGAGAGAGAGAGAGAGAGAGAGAGAGGAAGGACAGAGAGAGAGAGAGAGAGAGAGAGAGAGAGAGAGAGAGAGAGAGAGAGAGAGAGAGAGAGAGAGAGAGAGAGAGAGAGAGAGAGAGAGAGAGAGAGAGAGGAAGGACAGAGGTACAGCACTAGTGACGTGTTGTGGTCCCTGGCTGGCTGGGCGGTGTTGGTTGCTAGCTGTGCATAAGTGAAGTCAACCATTGTAGTCATTATTTCATCATTCACATTATTTATCCTCACAAATACACTGAGATAGATAGATAGATAGATGAATGAATGAGAGAGAGAGAGAGAGAGAGAGAGAGAGAGAGATAGATAGATAGATAGAGAGAGAGAGAGAGAGAGAGAGAGAGAGGAGAGAGAGAGAGAGAGAGAGAGAGAGAGAGAGAGAGAGAGAGAGAGAGAGAGAGAGAGAGAGAGAGAGAGAGAGAGAGAGAGAGAGAGAGAGAGAGAGAGAGAGAGAGAGAGAGAGAGAGAGAGAGAGAGAGAGAGAGAGAGAGAGAGAGAGAGAGAGAGAGAGAGAGAGAGAGAGAGAGAGAGAGAGAGAGAGAGAGAGAGAGAGAGAGAGAGAGAGAGAGAGAGAGAGAGAGAGAGAGAGAGAGAGAGAGAGAGAGAGAGAGAGGAAGGACAGTACAGCACTAGTGGCGTGTTGTGGTCCCTGGCTGGCTAGGCGGTGTTAGTTGCAAGGTGTGCAGTAGTGAAGGCAACTATTGCACTCATAATATTTCATCATTCACATTATTTATCTCGCATATACACTGACAGAGAGAGAGAGAGAGAGAGAGAGAGAGAGAGAGAGAGAGAGAGAGAGAGAGAGAGAGAGAGAGAGAGAGAGAGAGAGAGAGAGAGAGAGAGAGAGAGAGAGAGAGAGAGAGAGAGAGAGAGAGAGAGAGAGAGAGAGAGAGAGAGAGAGAGAGAGAGAGAGAGAGAGAGAGAGAGAGAGAGAGAGAGAGAGAGAGAGAGAGAGGGAGGAAGGACAGTACAGCACTAGTGACGTGTTGTGGTCCCTGGCTGGCTGGGCGGTGTTAGTTGCTAGCTGTGCATAAGTGAAGTCAACCATTGTAGTCATTATTTCATCATTCACATTATTTATCTCACAAATACACTGAGAGAGATAGATAGATAGATAGATAGATAGAGAGAGAGAGAGAGAGAGAGAGAGAGAGAGAGAGAGAGAGAGAGAGAGAGAGAGAGAGAGAGAGAGAGAGAGAGAGAGAGAGAGAGAGAGAGAGAGAGAGAGAGAGAGAGAGAGAGAGAGAGAGAGAGAGAGAGAGAGAGAGAGAGAGAGAGAGAGAGAGAGAGAGAGAGAGAGAGAGAGAGAGAGAGAGAGAGAGAGAGAGAGAGAGAGAGAGAGAGAGAGAGAGAGAGAGAGAGAGAGAGAGAGAGAGAGAGAGAGAGAGAGAGAGAGAGAGAGAGAGAGAGAGAGAGAGAGAGGAAGGACAGTACAGCACTAGTGGCGTGTTGTGGTCCCTGGCTGGCTGGGCGGTGTTGGTTGCTAGCAGTGCATAAGTGAAGTCAACC
>NC_087153.1:41063021-41098093 GCF_035594125.1 Scylla paramamosain | reverse complement strand
TGGCTGGCTTGCTGGCTGGCTTACTAACTGACTGACTGACTGACTGGCTGGCTGAGTGACTGATTGACTGGCTGGTTAGCTAGTTGGGTGGCTAGCTGGTTGGTTGAATGGCTGACTGACTGACTGACTGACTGACTGACTGACTGACTGACTGACTGACTGACTGACTGACTGACTGACTGACTAACTGAGTGACTGATTGATTGGCTGGTTGGTTGAATGGCTAGCTGGCTGGTTGAATGGCTGACTGACTGACTGACTGACTGACTGACTGACTGACTGACTGACTGACTGACTGACTAACTGACTAGCTGAGTGACTGATTGATTGGCTGGTTGGTTGAATGGCTAGCTGGCTGGTTGAATGGCTGACTGACTGACTGACTGACTGACTGACTGACTGACTGACTGACTGACTGACTGACTGACTGACTGACTGAGTGACTGATTGATTGGCTAGTTGGTTGAATGGCTAGCTGGCTGGTTGAATGGCTGACTGACTGGCTGACTGACTGACTGACTGACTGACTGACTGACTGACTGACTGACTGACTGACTAGCTGAGTGACTGATTGATTGGCTGGTTGGTTGAATGCCTAGCTGGCTGGTTGAATGGCTGACTGACCTGACTGACTGACTGACTGACTGACTGACTGACTGACTGACTGACCTGACTGACTAGCTGAGTGACTGATTGATTGGCTAGTTGGTTGAATGGCTAGCTGGCTGGTTGAATGGCTGACTGACTGGCTGACTGACTGACTAACTGACTGACTGACTGACTGACTGACTGACTGACTGACTGACTAGCTGAGTGACTGATTGATTGGCTGGTTGGTTGAATGCCTAGCTGGCTGGTTGAATGGCTGACTGACTGACTGACTGACTGACTGACTGACTGACTGACTGACTGACTGACTGACTGACTGACTGACTGACTAGCTGAGTGACTGATTGATTGGCTGGTTGGTTGAATGGCTAGCTGGCTGGTTGAATGGCTAACTGACTGACTGACTGACTGACTGACTGACTGACTGACTGACTGACTGACTAACTGAGTGACTGATTGATTGGCTGGTTGGTTGAATGGCTAGCTGGCTGGTTGAATGGCTGACTGACTGACTGACTGACTGACTGACTGACTGACTGACTGACTGACTGACTGACTAACTGACTAGCTGAGTGACTGATTGATTGGCTGGTTGGTTGAATGGCTAGCTGGCTGGTTGAATGGCTGACTGACTGACTGACTGACTGACTGACTGACTGACTGACTGACTGACTGACTGACTGACTGACTGACTGAGTGACTGATTGATTGGCTAGTTGGTTGAATGGCTAGCTGGCTGGTTGAATGGCTGACTGACTGGCTGACTGACTGACTGACTGACTGACTGACTGACTGACTGACTGACTGACTGACTAGCTGAGTGACTGATTGATTGGCTGGTTGGTTGAATGCCTAGCTGGCTGGTTGAATGGCTGACTGACTGACTGACTGACTGACTGACTGACTGACTGACTGACTGACTGACTGACTGACTGACTAGCTGAGTGACTGATTTATTGGCTGGTTGGTTGAATGGCTAGCTGGCTGGTTGAATGGCTAACTGACTGACTGACTGACTGACTGACTGACTGACTGACTGACTGACTGACTGACTAACTGAGTGACTGATTGATTGGCTGGTTGGTTGAATGGCTAGCTGGCTGGTTGAATGGCTGACTGACTGACTGACTGACTGACTGACTGACTGACTGACTGACTGACTGACTGACTAACTGACTAGCTGAGTGACTGATTGATTGGCTGGTTGGTTGAATGGCTAGCTGGCTGGTTGAATGGCTGACTGACTGACTGACTGACTGACTGACTGACTGACTGACTGACTGACTGACTAGCTGAGTGACTGATTGATTGGCTAGTTGGTTGAATGGCTAGCTGGCTGGTTGAATGGCTGACTGACTGGCTGACTGACTGACTGACTGACTGACTGACTGACTGACTGACTGACTGACTGACTAGCTGAGTGACTGATTGATTGGCTGGTTGGTTGAATGGTTAGCTGGCTGGTTGAATGGCTGACTGACTGACTGACTGAACTGACTGACTGACTGACTGACTGACTGAGGCAGAGAGACAGGTAGGTGTTGGCAGGGTTGGTTTGGTTTGGAGTGTTGAGGTTTTTATGATATTGTAGAGACAGAGAGGTTCAAAGCTTAATTAGACTTGTATCTTTTGAGCCATGAGTCAGTAGAGAGGGAGAAAGAGGCAGACAGGCAGAGAGACAGGAAAAACAGGGAGGAAGAAAAGCTATTTGCACTGTACCTATAGGTCAGTATGGTGTAGAGTTGTATACTTGAATCAAGAGTAAATATAGACGCAGATACGAAGGCGGGCAAGCTGAGAGAGAGGGAAAGAAAGGGTCTGAATGAAAGGGAGGAGTCAGGCCTGCAGAAGGGGAGCTTTTGGTATTGTTTACTGATTAGTGTGAAAAAGTGTTGTTTTGTGTTGTGAGGTGCAGAGAAAGAGAGAGAGGCTTGTGTGGTGATATTTCATGTTGATGTACAGCAATATGAAATAGTTCTCAGGAGAGAGAGAAAGAGATAGAAATTAGTGACACACACACACACACACACACACACACACACACACACACACACACACACAGTAATACTCTATAGAAACCTATTTCTTTCCTAATTTGTATATCTCCATCTTGTTTTTCATTGTAAGTCATTAATGTTTATCTTGTATTGTCTTGGCATTATTAAAACATGAGGTATATTATTATTAGTGGTTGTAGTTTTGTATCACAACATTAACTTATATTAGTTTTGCCTGAAAATCTCTCGTTTTCTAACATTCTCCCATCCTGCAGGCCTGAGTCCAGACCGAGACCCAGAGAAATGTAAACAAACGCACCAGTCAGACTTGATATAGGAGTGAATTTGTTGCTTTTTAAAGCGGCAGTCGGTCTGTACATGTGTGAGGTGGCGAGGGGTGTCGCCAGGGGGCGGCTAGTAGCGTCTGCCACCAGGGAAATATGTAAAAACATAAAAAAGACGCTTCTCAAGAAAGGTAAGGCCGGTTGCAGCTTTTATTTTTTCTTTATTTCTTTCCATCAGGTTAGGTTTATATTAATTCAGTTAGTTAGGTTTGGTTAAGTCTCTCTCTCTCTCTCTCTCTCTCTCTCTCTCTCTCTCTCTCTCTCTCTCTCTCTCTCTCTCTCTCTCTCTCTCTCTCTCTCTCTCTCTCTCTCTCTCTCTCTGTGGTGCTAATGGTGCAGGAAGGCCTTGTCTACCTGCACCATAAGCCACTATACCATGCGTCACTGTACATTTAAACTGTACCCCAAAAACTTAACCTAACTGGCCCTCACTTAAAAAAAAATATATCGTTTTTTTTTCGTGTTCTTAATATTTCAGTGCTACAATACCACATCACTGTACCCTATGATGCTAATGGTGCAGGAAGGCCTTGTCTACCTTCACCATAAGCGACTGTACCATGCGTCACTGTACCTTAAAACTGTACCACAAAAACAACCTAACTGGCCCTCACCTGAAAAAAAATATCTTTTTTTTTTTTGTGTTTGCTTAATATTTCAGTGCTACAGTACCACAGCACTGTACTCTATGGTGCTAATGGTGCAGGAAGGCCTTGTCTACCTTCACCATAAGCCACTGTACCATGTGTCACTGTACCTTAAATCTGTACCACAAAAACAACCTAACTGGCCCTCACCTGAAAAAAAATCTCTTTTTTTTTTTAACCTAACCTAACCTAACCGAACCTTACCTAACCTAACCTAACCTAACCTAACCTGACCTGACCTGACCTAACCTAACCTAACCTAACCTAACCTGACCTAACCTAACCTAACCTAACCTAACCTGACCTGACCTAACCTAACCTAACCTAACCTAACCTAACCTAACCTAACCTTACCTAACCTAACCTAACCTAACCTAACCTAACCGAGACATTAAAAATTAGTCACAAGGCAAAAAGACGATTCAAAGTGACTGACATACCAAGCAATTAATTAGTGAAATCAGTCTTTGTTGACTACTCCAAAGCCTTTCAGTTTGTCGACCTCAGTATACTGTTAGGAAAAAGTGCATTATTAAGACATTATTAGTGGTTGTATCACGGTATTTTATAATAGACTTATAACTAGTTTCCCCTGAAAATCTTTCGTTTTCTATCATTCTTTCATTCTACACGCCTGAGCCCTGACAGAGACCCAGAGAAATGTAAACAGGCACGAGTCAGACTTCATATAGGGCTGAATTTGTTGCTTTTCAGAGAGGGGCAGTCGGTCTGTACATGCGTGAGGTGGCGACGGGCGTGTCCAGGGGGCGGCTAGTAGCGTGTGCCACCATGGAAATATGTACAGACATAAAGAAGACGCCCTCAAGAAAGGTAAGGCCGGTTCCAGCTTTTATTTTTATTTATTTATTTCCATCCCGGCCTGGGACCCCCCCTTTCCCGGGCCCTGAGGTGTTGGGGGACGGCCCGGGGGTGCTGTGTGCCCGTGAGTGTACCAGGTGCTCAAGCTTATACAAAACAAGGAAAGTTTGAAGCATTTTTAGAGGGGCAGTCGGTCTGTACATGCGTGTACATTAATTTTGAGGTGTTCCTTGTCATCCCCTGTTACTCCTGCCTGCCTCTGTCACCTCTACCAATCCCTGTCAAGCTCTGCCAAGCCCTTTGTCACCTCTCAAGTAATGAGGTGGCTTGAGATGTGAGATTTTAAACAGAAGCCTTTGCTGTCACCCCTGCCAAGCCCTACCAAACCCTGTCAGCCCCCACCAAGGACCTCTCAAGCCCCACCAAGGCCTGTCAACCCCCTACCGAGACCTATCAGCTCTATAATCTGAAAAAAGTGCAGTGTCTTAGGAGGGATTGATTAAGTAAACAGTGACTTATGGCCAAAATGGAACTATATGGAGATTAAGTAGAGATTAGAATAGAAGCTGAAATTGAGCAGGATAGTTACAATCACAGACTTCCAACTTGCTACTCCTTGGTGTGAAAGAATCTGCAGGAAATTAAGTACATGGCAACTCCTGTTAGTCCCTCATGTGTTCTTGAAAGCAGACTGACAGATTCAGTGTGTGACATGCTGACGTGGGGGAAGGCTGTCTGGTGGCTGCTCTATGCTGTAGCTAACAAAATGGTTGTGTTTCAAGTGTTGTCATGCCTGGAAAGTCTACAGGTCATCATTACTAGTATAAATGTGTACTACAATGGTGAAATTTAGTGAAAAAAATGTGCTGTTTATGTATTGGCAGGGAAAGATTTGTGCTCATCAAGACAATGATAAAAAATTTTTTATATTATTATTATTATTACTATTTTTTTTCTTTTACTTGTTTTGCTGTAAGATGAGACTACAATAACTGCCCCTTGATGCCCTATAAGGTACCGCCAAGCACCAAGGGGCGGCCACCACGGTGTACAGTGAAGCACGTCCCAGCATCCCTGTCACCATCTTTTCCCTGCCAATAATTATGCATTACATTTCCCAACTAATTTCATTCTAGTGCAACATTTCTACTACTAATGGTGGCCTGTACACTTCCCAGCATGACCAGTACAGCACTTCAAACAAACACAGCCTTTTCTTAGCCACAGCAAGGTGCAGCCACGACAGACAGCCTTCCCTAAGTCAGCATGTCACACTGCATCCATAACACTGAGCTTCCAGGAACACATCTGGGGGACTGATACAAGTTCCTGTGTAGGTCATTTGTCCCAGCAGACTCTTTCACACCAAGCAGGCATGAGGTGGTAGTCTGTGCAGTGCGTCAGTGCTTGGAATTTTGAACCGGTCTTGCTGCATCTATGGCCCACAGACCAAACACAGACCAAACAGAGGGCTAGCTGAACCTAACACAAACCAAACAGACGCCCACCAGAACCATACACAGGCCCACAGAACTAACTGACTGGCTGGCCGGCTGACTCGCTGGCTGAGTGACTGACTGACTGACTGACTGACTGGCTGGCTGGCTGGCTTGCTGGCTGGCTTACTAACTGACTGACTGACTGACTGGCTGGCTGAGTGACTGATTGACTGGCTGGTTAGCTAGTTGGGTGGCTAGCTGGTTGGTTGAATGGCTGACTGACTGACTGACTGACTGACTGACTGACTGACTGACTGACTGACTAGCTGAGTGACTGATTGATTGGCTGCTTGGTTGAATGCCTAGCTGGCTGGTTGAATGGCTGACTGACTGACTGACTGACTGACTGACTGACTGACTGACTGACTGACTGACTGACTGACTGACTGACTGACTGACTAACTGACTGACTGACTGACTAGCTGAGTGACTGATTGATTGGCTGGTTTGTCGAATGGCTAGCTGGCTGGTTGAATGGCTAACTGACTGACTGACTGACTGACTGACTGACTGACTGACTGACTGACTAACTGAGTGACTGATTGATTGGCTGGTTGGTTGAATGGCTAGCTGGCTGGTTGAATGGCTGACTGACTGACTGACTGACTGACTTACTGACTGACTGACTGACTAACTGACTAGCTGAGTGACTGATTGATTGGCTGGTTGGTTGAATGGCTAGCTGGCTGGTTGAATGGCTGACTGACTGACTGACTGACTGACTGACTGACTGACTAGCTGAGTGACTGATTGATTGGCTAGTTGGTTGAATGGCTAGCTGGCTGGTTGAATGGCTGACTGACTGGCTGACTGACTGACTAACTGACTGACTGACTGACTGACTGACTGACTGACTGACTGACTAGCTGAGTGACTGATTGATTGGCTGGTTGGTTGAATGCCTAGCTGGCTGGTTGAATGGCTGACTGACTGACTGACTGACTGACTGACTGACTGACTGACTGACTGACTGACTGACTGACTGACTGACTAGCTGAGTGACTGATTGATTGGCTGGTTGGTTGAATGGCTAGCTGGCTGGTTGAATGGCTAACTGACTGACTGACTGACTGACTGACTGACTGACTGACTGACTGACTAACTGAGTGACTGATTGATTGGCTGGTTGGTTGAATGGCTAGCTGGCTGGTTGAATGGCTGACTGACTGACTGACTGACTGACTGACTGACTGACTGACTGACTGACTGACTGACTAACTGACTAGCTGAGTGACTGATTGATTGGCTGGTTGGTTGAATGGCTAGCTGGCTGGTTGAATGGCTGACTGACTGACTGACTGACTGACTGACTGACTGACTGACTGAGTGACTGATTGATTGGCTAGTTGGTTGAATGGCTAGCTGGCTGGTTGAATGGCTGACTGACTGGCTGACTGACTGACTGACTGACTGACTGACTGACTGACTGACTGACTGACTAGCTGAGTGACTGATTGATTGGCTGGTTGGTTGAATGCCTAGCTGGCTGGTTGAATGGCTGACTGACTGACTGACTGACTGACTGACTGACTGACTGACTAGCTGAGTGACTGATTTATTGGCTGGTTGGTTGAATGGCTAGCTGGCTGGTTGAATGGCTAACTGACTGACTGACTGACTGACTGACTGACTGACTGACTGACTGACTGACTGACTGACTAACTGAGTGACTGATTGATTGGCTGGTTGGTTGAATGGCTAGCTGGCTGGTTGAATGGCTGACTGACTGACTGACTGACTGACTGACTGACTGACTGACTGACTGACTGACTGACTGACTGACTGACTAACTGACTAGCTGAGTGACTGATTTATTGGCTGGTTGGTTGAATGGCTAGCTGGCTGGTTGAATGGCTAACTGACTGACTGACTGACTGACTGACTGACTTACTGACTGACTGACTGACTGACTAACTGAGTGACTGATTGATTGGCTGGTTGGTTGAATGGCTAGCTGGCTGGTTGAATGGCTGACTGACTGACTGACTGACTGACTGACTGACTGACTGACTGACTGACTAGCTGAGTGACTGATTGATTGGCTGGTTGGTTGAATGGCTAGCTGGCTGGTTGAATGGCTGACTGACTGACTGACTGACTGACTGACTGACTGACTGACTGAGGCAGAGAGACAGGTAGGTGTTGGCAGGGTTGGTTTGGTTTGGAGTGTTGAGGTTTTATGATATTGTAGAGACAGAGAGGTTCAAAGCTTAATTAGACTTGTATCTTTGAGCCATGAGTCAGTAGAGAGGGAGAAAGAGGCAGACAGGCAGAGAGACAGGAAAAACAGGGAGGAAGAAAAGCTATTTGCACTGTACCTATAGGTCAGTATGGTGTAGAGTTGTATACTTGAATCAAGAGTAAATATAGACGCAGATACGAAGGCGGGCAAGCTGAGAGAGAGGGAAAGAAAGGGTCTGAATGAAAGGGAGGAGTCAGGCCTGCAGAAGGGGAGCTTTTGGTATTGTTTACTGATTAGTGTGAAAAAGTGTTGTGTTGTGTTGTGAGGTGCAGAGAAAGAGAGAGAGGCTTGTGTGGTGATATTTCATGTTGATGTACAGCAATATGAAATAGTTCTCAGGAGAGAGAGAAAGAGATAGAAATTAGTGACACACACACACACACACACACACACACACACACACACACACACACACAGTAATACTCTATAGAAACCTATTTCTTTCCTAATTTGTATATCTCCATCTTGTTTTTCATTGTAAGTCATTAATGTTTATCTTGTATTGTCTTGGCATTATTAAAACATGAGGTATATTATTATTAGTGGTTGTAGTTTTGTATCACAACATTAACTTATATTAGTTTTGCCTGAAAATCTCTCGTTTTCTAACATTCTCCCATCCTGCAGGCCTGAGTCCAGACCGAGACCCAGAGAAATGTAAACAAACGCACCAGTCAGACTTGATATAGGAGTGAATTTGTTGCTTTTTAAAGCGGCAGTCGGTCTGTACATGTGTGAGGTGGCGAGGGGTGTCGCCAGGGGGCGGCTAGTAGCGTCTGCCACCAGGGAAATATGTAAAAACATAAAAAAGACGCTTCTCAAGAAAGGTAAGGCCGGTTGCAGCTTTTATTTTTTCTTTATTTCTTTCCATCAGGTTAGGTTTATATTAATTCAGTTAGTTAGGTTTGGTTAAGTCTCTCTCTCTCTCTCTCTCTCTCTCTCTCTCTCTCTCTCTCTCTCTCTCTCTCTCTCTCTCTCTCTCTCTCTCTCTCTCTCTCTGTGTGGTGCTAATGGTGCAGGAAGGCCTTGTCTACCTGCACCATAAGCCACTATACCATGCGTCACTGTACATTTAAACTGTACCCCAAAAACTTAACCTAACTGGCCCTCACTTAAAAAAAAATATATCGTTTTTTTTTCGTGTTCTTAATATTTCAGTGCTACAATACCACATCACTGTACCCTATGATGCTAATGGTGCAGGAAGGCCTTGTCTACCTTCACCATAAGCGACTGTACCATGCGTCACTGTACCTTAAAACTGTACCACAAAAACAACCTAACTGGCCCTCACCTGAAAAAAAATATCTTTTTTTTTTTGTGTTTGCTTAATATTTCAGTGCTACAGTACCACAGCACTGTACTCTATGGTGCTAATGGTGCAGGAAGGCCTTGTCTACCTTCACCATAAGCCACTGTACCATGTGTCACTGTACCTTAAATCTGTACCACAAAAACAACCTAACTGGCCCTCACCTGAAAAAAAATCTCTTTTTTTTTTAACCTAACCTAACCTAACCTAACCTTACCTAACCTAACCTAACCTAACCTAACCTGACCTGACCTGATCTAACCTAACCTAACCTAACCTAACCTGACCTAACCTAACCTAACCTAACCTGACCTGACCTAACCTAACCTAACCTAACCTAACCTAACCTAACCTATCCTAACCTAACCGAGACATTAAAAATTAGTCACAAGGCAAAAAGACGATTCAAAGTGACTGACATACCAAGCAATTAATTAGTGAAATCAGTCTTTGTTGACTACTCCAAAGCCTTTCAGTTTGTCGACCTCAGTATACTGTTAGGAAAAAGTGCATTATTAAGACATTATTAGTGGTTGTATCACGGTATTTTATAATAGACTTATAACTAGTTTCCCCTGAAAATCTTTCGTTTTCTATCATTCTTTCATTCTACACGCCTGAGCCCTGACAGAGACCCAGAGAAATGTAAACAGGCACGAGTCAGACTTGATATAGGGCTGAATTTGTTGCTTTTCAGAGAGGGGCAGTCGGTCTGTACATGCGTGAGGTGGCGAGAGGCGTGTCCAGGGGGCGGCTAGTAGCGTGTGCCACCGTGGAAATATGTACAGACATAAAGAAGACGCCCTCAAGAAAGGTAAGGCCGGTTCCAGCTTTTATTTTTATTTATTTATTTCCATCCCGGCCTGGGACCCCCCCTTTCCCGAGTCCTGAGGTGTTGGGGGACGGCCCGGGGGTGCTGTGTGCCCGTGAGTGTACCAGGTGCTCAAGCTTATACAAAACAAGGAAAGTTTGAAGCATTTTTAGAGGGGCAGTCGGTCTGTACATGCGTGTACATTAATTTTGAGGTGTTCCTTGTCATCCCCTGTCACTCCTGGCTGCCTCTGTCACCTCTACCAATCCCTGTCAAGCTCTGCCAAGCCCTTTGTCACCTCCCAAGTAATGAGGTGGCTTGAGATGTGAGATTTTAAACAGAAGCCTTTGCTGTCACCCCTGCCAAGCCCTACCAAACCCTGTCAGCCCCCACCAAGGCCCTCTCAAGCCACCACTCAACCCCCTACCGAGACCTATCAGCTCTATAATCTGAAAAAAGTGCAGTGTCTTAGGAGGGATTGATTAAGTAAACAGTGACTTATGGCCAAAATGGAACTATATGGAGATTAAGTAGAGATTAGAATAGAAGCTGAAATTGAGCAGGATAGTTACAATCACAGACTTCCAACTTGCTACTCCTTGGTGTGAAAGAATCTGCAGGAAATTAAGTACATGGCAACTCCTGTTAGTCCCTCATGTGTTCTTGAAAGCAGACTGACAGATTCAGTGTGTGACATGCTGACGTGGGGGAAGGCTGTCTGGTGGCTGCTCTATGCTGTAGCTAACAAAATGGTTGTGTTTCAAGTGTTGTCATGCCTGGAAAGTCTACAGGTCATCATTACTAGTATAAATGTGTACTACAATGGTGAAATTTAGTGAAAAAAATGTGCTGTTTATGTATTGGCAGGGAAAGATTTGTGCTCATCAAGACAATGATAAAAAATTTTTTATATTATTATTATTATTACTATTTTTTTTCTTTTACTTGTTTTGCTGTAAGATGAGACTACAATAACTGCCCCTTGATGCCCTATAAGGTACCGCCAAGCACCAAGGGGCGGCCACCACGGTGTACAGTGAAGCACGTCCCAGCATCCCTGTCACCATCTTTTCCCTGCCAATAATTATGCATTACATTTCCCAACTAATTTCATTCTAGTGCAACATTTCTACTACTAATGGTGGCCTGTACACTTCCCAGCATGACCAGTACAGCACTTCAAACAAACACAGCCTTTTCTTAGCCACAGCAAGGTGCAGCCACGACAGACAGCCTTCCCTAAGTCAGCATGTCACACTGCATCCATAACACTGAGCTTCCAGGAACACATCTGGGGGACTGATACAAGTTCCTGTGTAGGTCATTTGTCCCAGCAGACTCTTTCACACCAAGCAGGCATGAGGTGGTAGTCTGTGCAGTGCGTCAGTGCTTGGAATTTTGAACCGGTCTTGCTGCATCTATGGCCCACAGACCAAACACAGACCAAACAGAGGGCTAGCTGAACCTAACACAAACCAAACAGACGCCCACCAGAACCATACACAGGCCCACAGAACTAACTGACTGGCTGGCCGGCTGACTCGCTGGCTGAGTGACTGACTGACTGACTGACTGACTGGCTGGCTGGCTGGCTTGCTGGCTGGCTTACTAACTGACTGACTGACTGACTGGCTGGCTGAGTGACTGATTGACTGGCTGGTTAGCTAGTTGGGTGGCTAGCTGGTTGGTTGAATGGCTGACTGACTGACTGACTGACTGACTGACTGACTGACTGACTGACTGACTAGCTGAGTGACTGATTGATTGGCTGCTTGGTTGAATGCCTAGCTGGCTGGTTGAATGGCTGACTGACTGACTGACTGACTGACTGACTGACTGACTGACTGACTGACTGACTGACTGACTGACTGACTGACTAACTGACTGACTGACTGACTAGCTGAGTGACTGATTGATTGGCTGGTTTGTCGAATGGCTAGCTGGCTGGTTGAATGGCTAACTGACTGACTGACTGACTGACTGACTGACTGACTGACTGACTGACTAACTGAGTGACTGATTGATTGGCTGGTTGGTTGAATGGCTAGCTGGCTGGTTGAATGGCTGACTGACTGACTGACTGACTGACTTACTGACTGACTGACTGACTAACTGACTAGCTGAGTGACTGATTGATTGGCTGGTTGGTTGAATGGCTAGCTGGCTGGTTGAATGGCTGACTGACTGACTGACTGACTGACTGACTGACTGACTAGCTGAGTGACTGATTGATTGGCTAGTTGGTTGAATGGCTAGCTGGCTGGTTGAATGGCTGACTGACTGGCTGACTGACTGACTAACTGACTGACTGACTGACTGACTGACTGACTGACTGACTGACTAGCTGAGTGACTGATTGATTGGCTGGTTGGTTGAATGCCTAGCTGGCTGGTTGAATGGCTGACTGACTGACTGACTGACTGACTGACTGACTGACTGACTGACTGACTGACTGACTGAGTGACTAGCTGAGTGACTGATTGATTGGCTGGTTGGTTGAATGGCTAGCTGGCTGGTTGAATGGCTAACTGACTGACTGACTGACTGACTGACTGACTGACTGACTGACTGACTAACTGAGTGACTGATTGATTGGCTGGTTGGTTGAATGGCTAGCTGGCTGGTTGAATGGCTGACTGACTGACTGACTGACTGACTGACTGACTGACTGACTGACTGACTGACTGACTAACTGACTAGCTGAGTGACTGATTGATTGGCTGGTTGGTTGAATGGCTAGCTGGCTGGTTGAATGGCTGACTGACTGACTGACTGACTGACTGACTGACTGACTGACTGAGTGACTGATTGATTGGCTAGTTGGTTGAATGGCTAGCTGGCTGGTTGAATGGCTGACTGACTGGCTGACTGACTGACTGACTGACTGACTGACTGACTGACTGACTGACTGACTAGCTGAGTGACTGATTGATTGGCTGGTTGGTTGAATGCCTAGCTGGCTGGTTGAATGGCTGACTGACTGACTGACTGACTGACTGACTGACTGACTGACTAGCTGAGTGACTGATTTATTGGCTGGTTGGTTGAATGGCTAGCTGGCTGGTTGAATGGCTAACTGACTGACTGACTGACTGACTGACTGACTGACTGACTGACTGACTGACTGACTGACTAACTGAGTGACTGATTGATTGGCTGGTTGGTTGAATGGCTAGCTGGCTGGTTGAATGGCTGACTGACTGACTGACTGACTGACTGACTGACTGACTGACTGACTGACTGACTGACTGACTGACTGACTAACTGACTAGCTGAGTGACTGATTTATTGGCTGGTTGGTTGAATGGCTAGCTGGCTGGTTGAATGGCTAACTGACTGACTGACTGACTGACTGACTGACTTACTGACTGACTGACTGACTGACTAACTGAGTGACTGATTGATTGGCTGGTTGGTTGAATGGCTAGCTGGCTGGTTGAATGGCTGACTGACTGACTGACTGACTGACTGACTGACTGACTGACTGACTGACTAGCTGAGTGACTGATTGATTGGCTGGTTGGTTGAATGGCTAGCTGGCTGGTTGAATGGCTGACTGACTGACTGACTGACTGACTGACTGACTGACTGACTGAGGCAGAGAGACAGGTAGGTGTTGGCAGGGTTGGTTTGGTTTGGAGTGTTGAGGTTTTATGATATTGTAGAGACAGAGAGGTTCAAAGCTTAATTAGACTTGTATCTTTGAGCCATGAGTCAGTAGAGAGGGAGAAAGAGGCAGACAGGCAGAGAGACAGGAAAAACAGGGAGGAAGAAAAGCTATTTGCACTGTACCTATAGGTCAGTATGGTGTAGAGTTGTATACTTGAATCAAGAGTAAATATAGACGCAGATACGAAGGCGGGCAAGCTGAGAGAGAGGGAAAGAAAGGGTCTGAATGAAAGGGAGGAGTCAGGCCTGCAGAAGGGGAGCTTTTGGTATTGTTTACTGATTAGTGTGAAAAAGTGTTGTGTTGTGTTGTGAGGTGCAGAGAAAGAGAGAGAGGCTTGTGTGGTGATATTTCATGTTGATGTACAGCAATATGAAATAGTTCTCAGGAGAGAGAGAAAGAGATAGAAATTAGTGACACACACACACACACACACACACACACACACACACACACACACACACAGTAATACTCTATAGAAACCTATTTCTTTCCTAATTTGTATATCTCCATCTTGTTTTTCATTGTAAGTCATTAATGTTTATCTTGTATTGTCTTGGCATTATTAAAACATGAGGTATATTATTATTAGTGGTTGTAGTTTTGTATCACAACATTAACTTATATTAGTTTTGCCTGAAAATCTCTCGTTTTCTAACATTCTCCCATCCTGCAGGCCTGAGTCCAGACCGAGACCCAGAGAAATGTAAACAAACGCACCAGTCAGACTTGATATAGGAGTGAATTTGTTGCTTTTTAAAGCGGCAGTCGGTCTGTACATGTGTGAGGTGGCGAGGGGTGTCGCCAGGGGGCGGCTAGTAGCGTCTGCCTCTCAAGAAAGGTAAGGCCGGTTGCAGCTTTTATTTTTTCTTTATTTCTTTCCATCAGGTTAGGTTTATATTAATTCAGTTAGTTAGGTTTGGTTAAGTCTCTCTCTCTCTCTCTCTCTCTCTCTCTCTCTCTCTCTCTCTCTCTCTCTCTCTCTCTCTCTCTCTCTCTCTCTCTCTCTCTCTCTGTGGTGCGAATGGTGCAGGAAGGCCTTGTCTACCTGCACCATAAGCCACTATACCATGCGTCACTGTACATTTAAACTGTACCCCAAAAACTTAACCTAACTGGCCCTCACTTAAAAAAAAATATATCGTTTTTTTTTCGTGTTCTTAATATTTCAGTGCTACAATACCACATCACTGTACCCTATGATGCTAATGGTGCAGGAAGGCCTTGTCTACCTTCACCATAAGCGACTGTACCATGCGTCACTGTACCTTAAAACTGTACCACAAAAACAACCTAACTGGCCCTCACCTGAAAAAAAATATCTTTTTTTTTTTGTGTTTGCTTAATATTTCAGTGCTACAGTACCACAGCACTGTACTCTATGGTGCTAATGGTGCAGGAAGGCCTTGTCTACCTTCACCATAAGCCACTGTACCATGTGTCACTGTACCTTAAATCTGTACCACAAAAACAACCTAACTGGCCCTCACCTGAAAAAAAATCTCTTTTTTTTTAACCTAACCTAACCTAACCTAACCTAACCTAACCTAACCTAACCTAACCTAACCTGACCTGACCTGACCTAACCTAACCTAACCTAACCTAACCTAACCTAACCTAACCTAACCTAACCTAACCTAACCTAACCTAACCTAACCTAACCTAACCTAACCTAACCTAACCTAACCTATCCTAACCTAACCGAGACATTAAAAATTAGTCACAAGGCAAAAAGACGATTCAAAGTGACTGACATACCAAGCAATTAATTAGTGAAATCAGTCTTTGTTGACTACTCCAAAGCCTTTCAGTTTGTCGACCTCAGTATACTGTTAGGAAAAAGTGCATTATTAAGACATTATTAGTGGTTGTATCACGGTATTTTATAATAGACTTATAACTAGTTTCCCCTGAAAATCTTTCGTTTTCTATCATTCTTTCATTCTACACGCCTGAGCCCTGACAGAGACCCAGAGAAATGTAAACAGGCACGAGTTAGACTTGATATAGGGCTGAATTTGTTGCTTTTCAGAGAGGGGCAGTCGGTCTGTACATGCGTGAGGTGGCGAGAGGCGTGTCCAGGGGGCGGCTAGTAGCGTGTGCCACCGTGGAAATATGTACAGACATAAAGAAGACGCCCTCAAGAAAGGTAAGGCCGGTTCCAGCTTTTATTTTTATTTATTTATTTCCATCCCGGCCTGGGACCCCCCCCTTTCCCGAGTCCTGAGGTGTTGGGGGACGGCCCGGGGGTGCTGTGTGCCCGTGAGTGTACCAGGTGCTCAAGCTTATACAAAACAAGGAAAGTTTGAAGCATTTTTAGAAGGGCAGTCGGTCTGTACATGCGTGTACATTAATTTTGAGGTGTTCCTTGTCATCCCCTGTCACTCCTGCCTGCCTCTGTCACCTCTACCAATCCCTGTCAAGCTCTGCCAAGCCCTTTGTCACCTCTCAAGTAATGAGGTGGCTTGAGATGTGAGATTTTAAACAGAAGCCTTTGCTGTCACCCCTGCCAAGCCCTACCAAACCCTGTCAGCCCCCACCAAGGCCCTCTCAAGCCCCAACAAGGCCTGTCAACCCCCTACCGAGACCTATCAGCTCTATAATCTGAAAAAAGTGCAGTGTCTTAGGAGGGATTGATTAAGTAAACAGTGACTTATGGCCAAAATGGAACTATATGGAGATTAAGTAGAGATTAGAATAGAAGCTGAAATTGAGCAGGATAGTTACAATCACAGACTTCCAACTTGCTACTCCTTGGTGTGAAAGAATCTGCAGGAAATTAAGTACATGGCAACTCCTGTTAGTCCCTCATGTGTTCTTGAAAGCAGACTGACAGATTCAGTGTGTGACATGCTGACGTGGGGGAAGGCTGTCTGGTGGCTGCTCTATGCTGTAGCTAACAAAATGGTTGTGTTTCAAGTGTTGTCATGCCTGGAAAGTCTACAGGTCATCATTACTAGTATAAATGTGTACTACAATGGTGAAATTTAGTGAAAAAATGTGCTGTTTATGTATTGGCAGGGAAAGATTTGTGCTCATCAAGACAATGATAAAAAAATTTTTATATTATTATTATTATTACTATTTTTTTTCTTTTACTTGTTTTGCTGTAAGATGAGACTACAATAACTGCCCCTTGATGCCCTATAAGGTACCGCCAAGCACCAAGGGGCGGCCACCACGGTGCACAGTGAAGCACGTCCCAGCATCCCTGTCACCATCTTTTCCCTGCCAATAATTATGCATTACATTTCCCAACTAATTTCATTCTAGTGCAACATTTCTACTACTAATGGTGACCTGTACACTTCCCAGCATGACCAGTACAGCACTTCAAACAAACACAGCCTTTTCTTAGCCACAGCAAGGTGCAGCCACGACAGACAGCCTTCCCTAAGTCAGCATGTCACACTGCATCCATAACACTGAGCTTCCAGGAACACATCTGGGGGACTGATACAAGTTGCTGTGTAGGTCATTTGTCCCAGCAGACTCTTTCACACCAAGCAGGCATGAGGTGGTAGTCTGTGCAGTGCGTCAGTGCTTGGAATTTTGAACCGGTCTTGCTGCATCTATGGCCCAGAGACCAAACACAGACCAAACAGAGGGCTAGCTGAACCTAACACAAACCAAACAAACGCCCACCAGAACCATACACAGGCCCACAGAACTAACTGACTGGCTGGCCGGCTGACTCGCTGGCTGAGTGACTGACTGACTGACTGACTGACTGGCTGGCTGGCTGGCTTGCTGGTTGGCTTACTAACTGACTGACTGACTGACTGGCTGGCTGGCTGAGTGACTGATTGACTGGCTGGTTAGCTAGTTGGGTGGCTAGCTGGTTGGTTGAATGGCTGACTGACTGACTGACTGACTGACTGACTGACTGACTAGCTGAGTGACTGATTGATTGGCTGGTTGGTTCAATGCCTAGCTGGCTGGTTGAATGGCTGACTGACTGACTGACTGACTGACTGACTGACTGACTGACTGACTGACTAACTGACTGACTGACTAGCTGAGTGACTGATTGATTGGCTGGTTTGTCGAATGGCTAGCTGGCTGGTTGAATGGCTAACTGACTGACTGACTGACTGACTGACTGACTGACTGACTGACTAACTGAGTGACTGATTGATTGGCTGGTTGGTTGAATGGCTAGCTGGCTGGTTGAATGGCTGACTGACTGACTGACTGACTGACTGACTGACTGACTGACTGACTAACTGACTAGCTGAGTGACTGATTGATTGGCTGGTTGGTTGAATGGCTGACTGACTGACTGACTGACTGACTGACTGACTGACTGACTGACTGACTGACTAGCTGAGTGACTGATTGATTGGCTAGTTGGTTGAATGGCTAGCTGGCTGGTTGAATGGCTGACTGACTGGCTGACTGACTGACTAACTGACTGACTGACTGACTGACTGACTGACTGACTAGCTGAGTGACTGATTGATTGGCTGGTTGGTTGAATGCCTAGCTGGCTGGTTGAATGGCTGACTGACTGACTGACTGACTGACTGACTGACTGACTGACTGACTGACTGACTGACTGACTGACTGACTAGCTGAGTGACTGATTGATTGGCTGGTTGGTTGAATGGCTAGCTGGCTGGTTGAATGGCTAACTGACTGACTGACTGACTGACTGACTGACTGACTGACTGACTGACTGACTAACTGAGTGACTGATTGATTGGCTGGTTGGTTGAATGGCTAGCTGGCTGGTTGAATGGCTGACTGACTTACTGACTGACTGACTGACTGACTGACTGACTGACTAACTGACTGACTGACTGACTGACTAACTAACTAGCTGAGTGACTGATTGATTGGCTGGTTGGTTGAATGGCTAGCTGGCTGGTTGAATGGCTGACTGACTGACTGACTGACTGACTGACTGACTGACTGACTGACTGACTGACTGACTGACTGAGTGACTGATTGATTGGCTAGTTGGTTGAATGGCTAGCTGGCTGGTTGAATGGCTGACTGACTGGCTGACTGACTGACTGACTGACTGACTGACTGACTGACTGACTGACTGACTAGCTGAGTGACTGATTGATTGGCTGGTTGGTTGAATGCCTAGCTGGCTGGTTGAATGGCTGACTGACTGACTGACTGACTGACTGACTGACTGACTGACTGACTGACTGACTAGCTGAGTGACTGATTTATTGGCTGGTTGGTTGAATGGCTAGCTGGCTGGTTGAATGGCTAACTGACTGACTGACTGACTGACTGACTGACTGACTGACTGACTCACTGACTGACTGACTGACTGACTGACTAACTGAGTGACTGATTGATTGGCTGGTTGGTTGAATGGCTAGCTGGCTGGTTGAATGGCTGACTGACTGACTGACTGACTGACTGACTGACTGACTGACTGACTGACTGACTAACTGACTAGCTGAGTGACTGATTGATTGGCTGGTTGGTTGAATGGCTAGCTGGCTGGTTGAATGGCTGACTGACTGACTGACTGACTGACTGACTGACTGACTGACTGACTGACTGACTAGCTGAGTGACTGATTGATTGGCTAGTTGGTTGAATGGCTAGCTGGCTGGTTGAATGGCTGACTGACTGGCTGACTGACTGACTGACTGACTGACTGACTGACTGACTGACTGACTGACTAGCTGAGTGACTGATTGATTGGCTGGTTGGTTGAATGGCTAGCTGGCTGGTTGAATGGCTGACTGACTGACTGACTGACTGACTGACTGACTGACTGACTGACTGAGGCAGAGAGACAGGTAGGTGTTGGCAGGGTTGGTTTGGTTTGGAGTGTTGAGGTTTTATGATATTGTAGAGACAGAGAGGTTCAAAGCTTAATTAGACTTGTATCTTTGAGCCATGAGTCAGTAGAGAGGGAGAAAGAGGCAGACAGGCAGAGAGACAGGAAAAACAGGGAGGAAGAAAAGCTATTTGCACTGTACCTATAGGTCAGTATGGTGTAGAGTTGTATACTTGAATCAAGAGTAAATATAGACGCAGATACGAAGGCGGGCAAGCTGAGAGAGAGGGAAAGAAAGGGTCTGAATGAAAGGGAGGAGTCAGGCCTGCAGAAGGGGAGCTTTTGGTATTGTTTACTGATTAGTGTGATAAAGTTTTGTGTTGTGTTGTGAGGTGCAGAGAAAGAGAGAGAGGCTTGTGTGGTGATATTTCATGTTGATGTACAGCAATATGAAATAGTTCTCAGGAGAGAGAGAAAGAGATAGAAATTAGTGACACACACACACACACACACACACACACACACACACACACACACACACACACAGTAATACTCTATAGAAACCTATTTCTTTCCTAATTTGTCTATCTCCATCTTGTTTTTCATTGTAAGTCATTAATGTTTATCTTGTATTGTCTTGGCATTATTAAAACATGAGGTATATTATTATTAGTGGTTGTAGTTTTGTATCACAACATTAACTTATATTAGTTTTGCCTGAAAATCTCTCGTTTTCTAACATTCTCCCATCCTGCAGGCCTGAGTCCAGACCGAGACCCAGAGAAATGTAAACAAACGCACCAGTCAGACTTGATATAGGAGTGAATTTGTTGCTTTTTAAAGCGGCAGTCGGTCTGTACATGTGTGAGGTGGCGAGGGGTGTCGCCAGGGGGCGGCTAGTAGCGTCTGCCACCAGGGAAATATGTAAAAACATAAAAAAGACGCTTCTCAAGAAAGGTAAGGCCGGTTGCAGCTTTTATTTTTTCTTTATTTCTTTCCATCAGGTTAGGTTTATATTAATTCAGTTAGTTAGGTTTGGTTAAGTCTCTCTCTCTCTCTCTCTCTCTCTCTCTCTCTCTCTCTCTCTCTCTCTCTCTCTCTCTCTCTCTCTCTCTCTCTCTCTCTCTCTCTCTCTCTCTGTGGTGCTAATGGTGCAGGAAGGCCTTGTCTACCTGCACCATAAGCCACTATACCATGCGTCACTGTACATTTAAACTGTACCCCAAAAACTTAACCTAACTGGCCCTCACTTAAAAAAAAATATATCGTTTTTTTTTCGTGTTCTTAATATTTCAGTGCTACAATACCACATCACTGTACCCTATGATGCTAATGGTGCAGGAAGGCCTTGTCTACCTTCACCATAAGCGACTGTACCATGCGTCACTGTACCTTAAAACTGTACCACAAAAACAACCTAACTGGCCCTCACCTGAAAAAAAATATCTTTTTTTTTTTGTGTTTGCTTAATATTTCAGTGCTACAGTACCACAGCACTGTACTCTATGGTGCTAATGGTGCAGGAAGGCCTTGTCTACCTTCACCATAAGCCACTGTACCATGTGTCACTGTACCTTAAATCTGTACCACAAAAACAACCTAACTGGCCCTCACCTGAAAAAAAATCTCTTTTTTTTTTAACCTAACCTAACCTAACCTAACCTTACCTAACCTAACCTAACCTAACCTAACCTGACCTGACCTGACCTAACCTAACCTAACCTAACCTAACCTGACCTAACCTAACCTAACCTAACCTAACCTGACCTGACCTAACCTAACCTAACCTAACCTAACCTAACCTAACCTAACCTAACCTATCCTAACCTAACCGAGACATTAAAAATTAGTCACAAGGCAAAAAGACGATTCAAAGTGACTGACATACCAAGCAATTAATTAGTGAAATCAGTCTTTGTTGACTACTCCAAAGCCTTTCAGTTTGTCGACCTCAGTATACTGTTAGGAAAAAGTGCATTATTAAGACATTATTAGTGGTTGTATCACGGTATTTTATAATAGACTTATAACTAGTTTCCCCTGAAAATCTTTCGTTTTCTATCATTCTTTCATTCTACACGCCTGAGCCCTGACAGAGACCCAGAGAAATGTAAACAGGCACGAGTCAGACTTGATATAGGGCTGAATTTGTTGCTTTTCAGAGAGGGGCAGTCGGTCTGTACATGCGTGAGGTGGCGAGAGGCGTGTCCAGGGGGCGGCTAGTAGCGTGTGCCACCGTGGAAATATGTACAGACATAAAGAAGACGCCCTCAAGAAAGGTAAGGCCGGTTCCAGCTTTTATTTTTATTTATTTATTTCCATCCCGGCCTGGGACCCCCCCTTTCCCGAGTCCTGAGGTGTTGGGGGACGGCCCGGGGGTGCTGTGTGCCCGTGAGTGTACCAGGTGCTCAAGCTTATACAAAACAAGGAAAGTTTGAAGCATTTTTAGAGGGGTAGTCGGTCTGTACATGCGTGTACATTAATTTTGAGGTGTTCCTTGTCATCCCCTGTCACTCCTGCCTGCCTCTGTCACCTCTACCAATCCCTGTCAAGCTCTGCCAAGCCCTTTGTCACCTCTCAAGTAATGAGGTGGCTTGAGATGTGAGATTTTAAACAGAAGCCTTTGCTGTCACCCCTGCCAAGCCATACCAAACCCTGTCAGCCCCCACCAAGGCCCTCTCAAGCCACCACTCAACCCCCTACCGAGACCTATCAGCTCTATAATCTGAAAAAAGTGCAGTGTCTTAGGAGGGATTGATTAAGTAAACAGTGACTTATGGCCAAAATGGAACTATATGGAGATTAAGTAGAGATTAGAATAGAAGCTGAAATTGAGCAGGATAGTTACAATCACAGACTTCCAACTTGCTACTCCTTGGTGTGAAAGAATCTGCAGGAAATTAAGTACATGGCAACTCCTGTTAGTCCCTCATGTGTTCTTGAAAGCAGACTGACAGATTCAGTGTGTGACATGCTGACGTGGGGGAAGGCTGTCTGGTGGCTGCTCTATGCTGTAGCTAACAAAATGGTTGTGTTTCAAGTGTTGTCATGCCTGGAAAGTCTACAGGTCATCATTACTAGTATAAATGTGTACTACAATGGTGAAATTTAGTGAAAAAATGTGCTGTTTATGTATTGGCAGGGAAAGATTTGTGCTCATCAAGACAATAATAAAAAAATTTTTATATTATTATTATTATTACTATTTTTTTTCTTTTACTTGTTTTACTGTAAGATGAGACTACAATAACTGCCCCTTGATGCCCTATAAGGTACCGCCAAGCACCAAGGGGCGGCCACCACGGTGTACAGTGAAGCACGTCCCAGCATCCCTGTCACCATCTTTTCCCTGCCAATAATTATGCATTACATTTCCCAACTAATTTCATTCTAGTGCAACATTTCTACTACTAATGGTGGCCTGTACACTTCCCAGCATGACCAGTACAGCACTTCAAACAAACACAGCCTTTTCTTAGCCACAGCAAGGTGCAGCCACGACAGACAGCCTTTCCTAAGTCAGCATGTCACACTGCATCCATAACACTGAACTTCCAGGAACACATCTGGGGGACTGATACAAGTTGCTGTGTAGGTCATTTGTCCCAGCAGACTCTTTCACACCAAGCAGGCATGAGGTGGTAGTCTGTGCAGTGCGTCAGTGCTTGGAATTTTGAACCGGTCTTGCTGCATCTATGGCCCAGAGACCAAACACAGACCAAACAGAGGGCTAGCTGAACCTAACACAAACCAAACAGACGCCCACCAGAATCATACACAGGCCCACAGAACTAACTGACTGGCTGGCCGGCTGACTCGCTGGCTGAGTGACTGACTGACTGACTGACTGACTGACTGGCTGGCTGGCTGGCTTGCTGGCTGGCTTACTAACTGACTGACTGACTGACTGGCTGGCTGAGTGACTGATTGACTGGCTGGTTAGCTAGTTGGGTGGCTAGCTGGTTGGTTGAATGGCTGACTGACTGACTGACTGACTGACTGACTGAATGACTGACTGACTAGCTGAGTGACTGATTGATTGGCTGGTTGGTTGAATGCCTAGCTGGCTGGTTGAATGGCTGACTGACTGACTGACTGACGGACTGACTGACTGACTGACTGACTGACTGACTGACTGACTGACTGACTGACTGACTGACTGACTAGCTGAGTGACTGATTGATTGGCTGGTTTGTCGAATGGCTAGCTGGCTGGTTGAATGGCTAACTGACTGACTGACTGGCTGACTGACTGACTGACTGACTGACTGACTAACTGAGTGACTGATTGATTGGCTGGTTGGTTGAATGGCTAGCTGGCTGGTTGAATGGCTGACTGACTGACTGACTGACTGACTTACTGACTGACTGACTGACTAACTGACTAGCTGAGTGACTGATTGATTGGCTGGTTGGTTGAATGGCTAGCTGGCTGGTTGAATGGCTGACTGACTGACTGACTGACTGACTGACTGACTGACTAGCTGAGTGACTGATTGATTAGCTAGTTTGTTGAATGGCTAGCTGGCTGGTTGAATGGCTGACTGACTGGCTGACTGACTGACTAACTGACTGACTGACTGACTGACTGACTGACTGACTGACTGACTAGCTGAGTGACTGATTGATTGGCTGGTTGGTTGAATGCCTAGCTGGCTGGTTGAATGGCTGACTGACTGACTGACTGACTGACTGACTGACTGACTGACTGACTGACTGACTGACTGAGTGACTAGCTGAGTGACTGATTGATTGGCTGGTTGGTTGAATGGCTAGCTGGCTGGTTGAATGACTAACTGACTGACTGACTGACTGACTGACTGACTGACTGACTGACTGACTGACTAACTGAGTGACTGATTGATTGGCTGGTTGGTTGAATGGCTAGCTGGCTGGTTGAATGGCTGACTGACTGACTGACTGACTGACTGACTGACTGACTGACTGACTGACTGACTGACTAACTGACTAGCTGAGTGACTGATTGATTGGCTGGTTGGTTGAATGGCTAGCTGGCTGGTTGAATGGCTGACTGACTGACTGACTGACTGACTGACTGACTGACTGACTGACTGACTGACTGATTGATTGGCTAGTTGGTTGAATGGCTAGCTGGCTGGTTGAATGGCTGACTGACTGGCTGACTGACTGACTGACTGACTGACTGACTGACTGACTGACTAGCTGAGTGACTGATTGATTGGCTGGTTGGTTGAATGCCTAGCTGGCTGGTTGAATGGCTGACTGACTGACTGACTGACTGACTGACTGACTGACTGACTGACTGACTAGCTGAGTGACTGATTTATTGGCTGGTTGGTTGAATGGCTAGCTGGCTGGTTGAATGGCTATCTGACTGACTGACTGACTGACTGACTGACTGACTGACTGACTGACTGACTGACTAACTGAGTGACTGATTGATTGGCTGGTTGGTTGAATGGCTAGCTGGCTGGTTGAATGGCTGAATGACTGACTGACTGACTGACTGACTGACTGACTGACTGACTGACTGACTGACTGACTAACTGACTAGCTGAGTGACTGATTGATTGGCTGGTTGGTTGAATGGCTAGCTGGCTGGTTGAATGGCTGACTGACTGACTGACTGACTGACTGACTGACTGACTGACTGACTGACTGACTGACTGACTGACTGACTGACTAGCTGAGTGACTTATTGATTGGCTAGTTGGTTGAATGGCTAGCTGGCTGGTTGAATGGCTGACTGACTTGCTGACTGACTGACTGACTGACTGACTGACTGACTGACTGACTGACTGACTGACTGACTAGCTGAGTGACTGATTGATTGGCTGGTTGGTTGAATGGCTAGCTGGCTGGTTGAATGGCTGACTGACTGACTGACTGACTGACTGACTGACTGACTGAGGCAGAGAGACAGGTAGGTGTTGGCAGGGTTGGTTTGGTTTGGAGTGTTGAGGTTTTATGATATTGTAGAGACAGAGAGGTTCAAAGCTTAATTAGACTTGTATCTTTGAGCCATGAGTCAGTAGAGAGAGAGAAAGAGGCAGACAGGCAGAGAGACAGGAAAAACAGGGAGGAAGAAAAGCTATTTGCACTGTACCTATAGGTCAGTATGGTGTAGAGTTGTATACTTGAATCAAGAGTAAATATAGACGCAGATACGAAGGCGGGCAAGCTGAGAGAGAGGGAAAGAAAGGGTCTGAATGAAAGGGAGGAGTCAGGCCTGCAGAAGGGGAGCTTTTGGTATTGTTTACTGATTAGTGTGATAAAGTGTTGTGTTGTGTTGTGAGGTGCAGAGAAAGAGAGAGAGGCTTGTGTGGTGATATTTCATGTTGATGTACAGCAATATGAAATAGTTCTCAGGAGAGAGAGAAAGAGATAGAAATTAGTGACACACACACACACACACACACACACACACACACACACACAGTAATACTCTATAGAAACCTATTTCTTTCCTAATTTGTCTATCTCCATCTTGTTTTTCATTGTAAGTCATTAATGTTTATCTTGTATTGTCTTGGCATTATTAAAACATGAGGTATATTATTATTAGTGGTTGTAGTTTTGTATCACAACATTAACTTATATTAGTTTTGCCTGAAAATCTCTCGTTTTCTAACATTCTCCCATCCTGCAGGCCTGAGTCCAGACCGAGACCCAGAGAAATGTAAACAAACGCACCAGTCAGACTTGATATAGGAGTGAATTTGTTGCTTTTTAAAGCGGCAGTCGGTCTGTACATGTGTGAGGTGGCGAGGGGTGTCGCCAGGGGGCGGCTAGTAGCGTCTGCCACCAGGGAAATATGTAAAAACATAAAAAAGACGCTTCTCAAAAAAGGTAAGGCCGGTTGCAGCTTTTATTTTTTCTTTATTTCTTTCCATCAGGTTAGGTTTATATTAATTCAGTTAGTTAGGTTTGGTTAAGTCTCTCTCTCTCTCTCTCTCTCTCTCTCTCTCTCTCTCTCTCTCTCTCTCTCTCTCTCTCTCTCTCTCTCTCTCTCTCTCTCTCTCTCTGTGGTGCTAATGGTGCAGGAAGGCCTTGTCTACCTGCACCATAAGCCACTATACCATGCGTCACTGTACATTTAAACTGTACCCCAAAAACTTAACCTAACTGGCCCTCACTTAAAAAAAAATATATCGTTTTTTTTTTTGTGTTCTTAATATTTCAGTGCTACAATACCACATCACTGTACCCTATGATGCTAATGGTGCAGGAAGGCCTTGTCTACCTTCACCATAAGCGACTGTACCATGCGTCACTGTACCTTAAAACTGTACCACAAAAACAACCTAACTGGCCCTCACCTGAAAAAAAATATCTTTTTTTTTTTGTGTTTGCTTAATATTTCAGTGCTACAGTACCACAGCACTGTACTCTATGGTGCTAATGGTGCAGGAAGGCCTTGTCTACCTTCACCATAAGCCACTGTACCATGTGTCACTGTACCTTAAATCTGTACCACAAAAACAACCTAACTGGCCCTCACCTGAAAAAAAATCTCTTTTTTTTTTAACCTAACCTAACCTAACCTAACCTTACCTAACCTAACCTAACCTAACCTAACCTGACCTGACCTGACCTAACCTAACCTAACCTAACCTAACCTGACCTAACCTAACCTAACCTAACCTAACCTGACCTGACTTAACCTAACCTAACCTAACCTAACCTAACCTAACCTAACCTATCCTAACCTAACCGAGACATTAAAAATTAGTCACAAGGCAAAAAGACGATTCAAAGTGACTGACATACCAAGCAATTAATTAGTGAAATCAGTCTTTGTTGACTACTCCAAAGCCTTTCAGTTTGTCGACCTCAGTATACTGTTAGGAAAAAGTGCATTATTAAGACATTATTAGTGGTTGTATCACGGTATTTTATAATAGACTTATAACTAGTTTCCCCTGAAAATCTTTCGTTTTCTATCATTCTTTCATTCTACACGCCTGAGCCCTGACAGAGACCCAGAGAAATGTAAACAGGCACGAGTCAGACTTGATATAGGGCTGAATTTGTTGCTTTTCAGAGAGGGGCAGTCGGTCTGTACATGCGTGAGGTGGCGAGAGGCGTGTCCAGGGGGCGGCTAGTAGCGTGTGCCACCGTGGAAATATGTACAGACATAAAGAAGACGCCCTCAAGAAAGGTAAGGCCGGTTCCAGCTTTTATTTTTATTTATTTATTTCCATCCCGGCCTGGGACCCCCCCTTTCCCGAGTCCTGAGGTGTTGGGGGACGGCCCGGGGGTGCTGTGTGCCCGTGAGTGTACCAGGTGCTCAAGCTTATACAAAACAAGGAAAGTTTGAAGCATTTTTAGAGGGGCAGTCGGTCTGTACATGCGTGTACATTAATTTTGAGGTGTTCCTTGTCATCCCCTGTCACTCCTGCCTGCCTCTGTCACCTCTACCAATCCCTGTCAAGCTCTGCCAAGCCCTTTGTCACCTCTCAAGTAATGAGGTGGCTTGAGATGTGAGATTTTAAACAGAAGCCTTTGCTGTCACCCCTGCCAAGCCCTACCAAACCCTGTCAGCCCCCACCAAGGCCCTCTCAAGCCCCAACAAGGCCTGTCAACCCCCTACCGAGACCTATCAGCTCTATAATCTGAAAAAAGTGCAGTGTCTTAGGAGGGATTGATTAAGTAAACAGTGACTTATGGCCAAAATGGAACTATATGGAGATTAAGTAGAGATTAGAATAGAAGCTGAAATTGAGCAGGATAGTTACAATCACAGACTTCCAACTTGCTACTCCTTGGTGTGAAAGAATCTGCAGGAAATTAAGTACATGGCAACTCCTGTTAGTCCCTCATGTGTTCTTGAAAGCAGACTGACAGATTCAGTGTGTGACATGCTGACGTGGGGGAAGGCTGTCTGGTGGCTGCTCTATGCTGTAGCTAACAAAATGGTTGTGTTTCAAGTGTTGTCATGCCTGGAAAGTCTACAGGTCATCATTACTAGTATAAATGTGTACTACAATGGTGAAATTTAGTGAAAAAATGTGCTGTTTATGTATTGGCAGGGAAAGATTTGTGCTCATCAAGACAATGATAAAAAAATTTTTATATTATTATTATTATTACTATTTTTTTTCTTTTACTTGTTTTGCTGTAAGATGAGACTACAATAACTGCCCCTTGATGCCCTATAAGGTACCGCCAAGCACCAAGGGGCGGCCACCACGGTGCACAGTGAAGCACGTCCCAGCATCCCTGTCACCATCTTTTCCCTGCCAATAATTATGCATTACATTTCCCAACTAATTTCATTCTACTGCAACATTTCTACTACTAATGGTGACCTGTACACTTCCCAGCATGACCAGTACAGCACTTCAAACAAACACAGCCTTTTCTTAGCCACAGCAAGGTGCAGCCACGACAGACAGCCTTCCCTAAGTCAGCATGTCACACTGCATCCATAACACTGAGCTTCCAGGAACACATCTGGGGGACTGATACAAGTTGCTGTGTAGGTCATTTGTCCCAGCAGACTCTTTCACACCAAGCAGGCATGAGGTGGTAGTCTGTGCAGTGCGTCAGTGCTTGGAATTTTGAACCGGTCTTGCTGCATCTATGGCCCAGAGACCAAACACAGACCAAACAGAGGGCTAGCTGAACCTAACACAAACCAAACAGACGCCCACCAGAACCATACACAGGCCCACAGAACTAACTGACTGGCTGGCCGGCTGACTCGCTGGCTGAGTGACTGACTGACTGACTGACTGACTGGCTGGCTGGCTGGCTTGCTGGCTGGCTTACTAACTGACTGACTGACTGACTGGCTGGCTGGCTGAGTGACTGATTGACTGGCTGGTTAGCTAGTTGGGTGGCTAGCTGGTTGGTTGAATGGCTGACTGACTGACTGACTGACTGACTGACTGACTGACTAGCTGAGTGACTGATTGATTGGCTGGTTGGTTGAATGCCTAGCTGGCTGGTTGAATGGCTGACTGACTGACTGACTGACTGACTGACTGACTGACTGACTGACTGACTGACTGACTGACTGACTGACTGACTGACTGACTGACTAGCTGAGTGACTGATTGATTGGCTGGTTTGTCGAATGGCTAGCTGGCTGGTTGAATGGCTAACTGACTGACTGACTGGCTGACTGACTGACTGACTGACTGACTGACTAACTGAGTGACTGATTGATTGGCTGGTTGGTTGAATGGCTAGCTGGCTGGTTGAATGGCTGACTGACTGACTGACTGACTGACTTACTGACTGACTGACTGACTAACTGACTAGCTGAGTGACTGATTGATTGGCTGGTTGGTTGAATGGCTAGCTGGCTGGTTGAATGGCTGACTGACTGACTGACTGACTGACTGACTGACTGACTGACTGACTAGCTGAGTGACTGATTAATTAGCTAGTTTGTTGAATGGCTAGCTGGCTGGTTGAATGGCTGACTGACTGGCTGACTGACTGACTAACTGACTGACTGACTGACTGACTGACTGACTGACTGACTGACTAGCTGAGTGACTGATTGATTGGCTGGTTGGTTGAATGCCTAGCTGGCTGGTTGAATGGCTGACTGACTGACTGACTGACTGACTGACTGACTGACTGACTGACTGACTGACTAGCTGAGTGACTGATTGATTGGCTGGTTGGTTGAATGGCTAGCTGGCTGGTTGAATGGCTAACTGACTGACTGACTGACTGACTGACTGACTGACTGACTGACTGACTGACTAACTGAGTGACTGATTGATTAGCTGGTTGGTTGAATGGCTAGCTGGCTGGTTGAATGGCTGACTGACTGACTGACTGACTGACTGACTGACTGACTGACTGACTAACTGACTAGCTGAGTGACTGATTGATTGGCTGGTTGGTTGAATGGCTAGCTGGCTGGTTGAATGGCTGACTGACTGACTGACTGACTGACTGACTGACTGACTGACTGACTGACTGACTGATTGATTGGCTAGTTGGTTGAATGGCTAGCTGGCTGGTTGAATGGCTGACTGACTGGCTGACTGACTGACTGACTGACTGACTGACTGACTGACTGACTGACTGACTAGCTGAGTGACTGATTGATTGGCTGGTTGGTTGAATGCCTAGCTGGCTGGTTGAATGGCTGACTGACTGACTGACTGACTGACTGACTGACTGACTGACTAGCTGAGTGACTGATTTATTGGCTGGTTGGTTGAATGGCTAGCTGGCTGGTTGAATGGCTAACTGACTGACTGACTGACTGACTGACTGACTGACTGACTGACTGACTGACTGACTGACTAACTGAGTGACTGATTGATTGGCTGGTTGGTTGAATGGCTAGCTGGCTGGTTGAATGGCTGAATGACTGACTGACTGACTGACTGACTGACTGACTGACTGACTGACTGACTGACTGACTAACTGACTAGCTGAGTGACTGATTGATTAGCTGGTTGGTTGAATGGCTAGCTGGCTGGTTGAATGGCTGACTGACTGACTGACTGACTGACTGACTGACTGACTGACTGACTGACTGACTGACTGACTGACTGACTGACTGACTAGCTGAGTGACTGATTGATTGGCTAGTTGGTTGAATGGCTAGCTGGCTGGTTGAATGGCTGACTGACTTGCTGACTGACTGACTGACTGACTGACTGACTGACTGACTGACTGACTGACTGACTGACTAGCTGAGTGACTGATTGATTGGCTGGTTGGTTGAATGGCTAGCTGGCTGGTTGAATGGCTGACTGACTGACTGACTGACTGACTGACTGACTGACTGACTGACTGAGGCAGAGAGACAGGTAGGTGTTGGCAGGGTTGGTTTGGTTTGGAGTGTTGAGGTTTTATGATATTGTAGAGACAGAGAGGTTCAAAGCTTAATTAGACTTGTATCTTTGAGCCATGAGTCAGTAGAGAGGGAGAAAGAGGCAGACAGGCAGAGAGACAGGAAAAACAGGGAGGAAGAAAAGCTATTTGCACTGTACCTATAGGTCAGTATGGTGTAGAGTTGTATACTTGAATCAAGAGTAAATATAGACGCAGATACGAAGGCGGGCAAGCTGAGAGAGAGGGAAAGAAAGGGTCTGAATGAAAGGGAGGAGTCAGGCCTGCAGAAGGGGAGCTTTTGGTATTGTTTACTGATTAGTGTGATAAAGTGTTGTGTTGTGTTGTGAGGTGCAGAGAAAGAGAGAGAGGCTTGTGTGGTGATATTTCATGTTGATGTACAGCAATATGAAATAGTTCTCAGGAGAGAGAGAAAGAGATAGAAATTAGTGACACACACACACACACACACACACACACACACACACACACACACACAGTAATACTCTATAGAAACCTATTTCTTTCCTAATTTGTCTATCTCCATCTTGTTTTTCATTGTAAGTCATTAATGTTTATCTTGTATTGTCTTGGCATTATTAAAACATGAGGTATATTATTATTAGTGGTTGTAGTTTTGTATCACAACATTAACTTATATTAGTTTTGCCTGAAAATCTCTCGTTTTCTAACATTCTCCCATCCTGCAGGCCTGAGTCCAGACCGAGACCCAGAGAAATGTAAACAAACGCACCAGTCAGACTTGATATAGGAGTGAATTTGTTGCTTTTTAAAGCGGCAGTCGGTCTGTACATGTGAGAGGTGGCGAGGGGTGTCGCCAGGGGGCGGCTAGTAGCGTCTGCCACCAGGGAAATATGTAAAAACATAAAAAAGACGCTTCTCAAAAAAGGTAAGGCCGGTTGCAGCTTTTATTTTTTCTTTATTTCTTTCCATCAGGTTAGGTTTATATTAATTCAGTTAGTTAGGTTTGGTTAAGTCTCTCTCTCTCTCTCTCTCTCTCTCTCTCTCTCTCTCTCTCTCTCTCTCTCTCTCTCTGTGGTGCTAATGGTGCAGGAAGGCCTTGTCTACCTGCACCATAAGCCACTATACCATGCGTCACTGTACATTTAAACTGTACCCCAAAAACTTAACCTAACTGGCCCTCACTTAAAAAAAAATATATCGTTTTTTTTTCGTGTTCTTAATATTTCAGTGCTACAATACCACATCACTGTACCCTATGATACTAATGGTGCAGGAAGGCCTTGTCTACCTTCACCATAAGCGACTGTACCATGCGTCACTGTACCTTAAAACTGTACCACAAAAACAACCTAACTGGCCCTCACCTGAAAAAAAATATCTTTTTTTTTTTGTGTTTGCTTAATATTTCAGTGCTACAGTACCACAGCACTGTACTCTATGGTGCTAATGGTGCAGGAAGGCCTTGTCTACCTTCACCATAAGCCACTGTACCATGTGTCACTGTACCTTAAATCTGTACCACAAAAACAACCTAACTGGCCCTCACCTGAAAAAAAATCTCTTTTTTTTTTAACCTAACCCAACCTAACCTAACCTTACCTAACCTAACCTAACCTAACCTAACCTGACCTGACCTGACCTAACCTAACCTAACCTAACCTAACCTGACCTAACCTAACCTAACCTAACCTAACCTGACCTGACCTAACCTAACCTAACCTAACCTAACCTAACCTAACCTAACCTATCCTAACCTAACCGAGACATTAAAAATTAGTCACAAGGCAAAAAGACGATTCAAAGTGACTGACATACCAAGCAATTAATTAGTGAAATCAGTCTTTGTTGACTACTCCAAAGCCTTTCAGTTTGTCGACCTCAGTATACTGTTAGGAAAAAGTGCATTATTAAGACATTATTAGTGGTTGTATCACGGTATTTTATAATAGACTTATAACTAGTTTCCCCTGAAAATCTTTCGTTTTCTATCATTCTTTCATTCTACACGCCTGAGCCCTGACAGAGACCCAGAGAAATGTAAACAGGCACGAGTCAGACTTGATATAGGGCTGAATTTGTTGCTTTTCAGAGAGGGGCAGTCGGTCTGTACATGCGTGAGGTGGCGAGAGGCGTGTCCAGGGGGCGGCTAGTAGCGTGTGCCACCGTGGAAATATGTACAGACATAAAGAAGACGCCCTCAAGAAAGGTAAGGCCGGTTCCAGCTTTTATTTTTATTTATTTATTTCCATCCCGGCCTGGGACCCCCCCTTTCCCGAGTCCTGAGGTGTTGGGGGACGGCCCGGGGGTGCTGTGTGCCCGTGAGTGTACCAGGTGCTCAAGCTTATACAAAACAAGGAAAGTTTGAAGCATTTTTAGAGGGGCAGTCGGTCTGTACATGCGTGTACATTAATTTTGAGGTGTTCCTTGTCATCCCCTGTCACTCCTGCCTGCCTCTGTCACCTCTACCAATCCCTGTCAAGCTCTGCCAAGCCCTTTGTCACCTCTCAAGTAATGAGGTGGCTTGAGATGTGAGATTTTAAACAGAAGCCTTTGCTGTCACCCCTGCCAAGCCCTACCAAACCCTGTCAGCCCCCACCAAGGCCCTCTCAAGCCACCACTCAACCCCCTACCGAGACCTATCAGCTCTATAATCTGAAAAAAGTGCAGTGTCTTAGGAGGGATTGATTAAGTAAACAGTGACTTATGGCCAAAATGGAACTATATGGAGATTAAGTAGAGATTAGAATAGAAGCTGAAATTGAGCAGGATAGTTACAATCACAGACTTCAACTTGCTACTCCTTGGTGTGAAAGAATCTGCAGGAAATTAAGTACATGGCAACTCCTGTTAGTCCCTCATGTGTTCTTGAAAGCAGACTGACAGATTCAGTGTGTGACATGCTGACGTGGGGGAAGGCTGTCTGGTGGCTGCTCTATGCTGTAGCTAACAAAATGGTTGTGTTTCAAGTGTTGTCATGCCTGGAAAGTCTACAGGTCATCATTACTAGTATAAATGTGTACTACAATGGTGAAATTTAGTGAAAAAAATGTGCTGTTTATGTATTGGCAGGGAAAGATTTGTGCTCATCAAGACAATGATAAAAAAAATTTTTATATTATTATTATTATTACTATTTTTTTTCTTTTACTTGTTTTGCTGTAAGATGAGACTACAATAACTGCCCCTTGATGCCCTATAAGGTACCGCCAAGCACCAAGGGGCGGCCACCACGGTGCACAGTGAAGCACCTCCCAGCATCCCTGTCACCATCTTTTCCCTGCCAATAATTATGCATTACATTTCCCAACTAATTTCATTCTAGTGCAACATTTCTACTACTAATGGTGACCTGTACACTTCCCAGCATGACCAGTACAGCACTTCAAACAAACACAGCCTTTTCTTAGCCACAGCAAGGTGCAGCCACGACAGACAGCCTTCCCTAAGTCAGCATGTCACACTGCATCCATAACACTGAGCTTCCAGGAACACATCTGGGGGACTGATACAAGTTGCTGTGTAGGTCATTTGTCCCAGCAGACTCTTTCACACCAAGCAGGCATGAGGTGGTAGTCTGTGCAGTGCGTCAGTGCTTGGAA
>NC_087153.1:41045521-41060521 GCF_035594125.1 Scylla paramamosain | reverse complement strand
GAGTCAGGCCTGCAGAAGGGGAGCTTTTGGTATTGTTTACTGATTAGTGTGATAAAGTGTTGTATTGTGTTGTGAGGTGCAGAGAAAGAGAGAGAGGCTTGTGTGGTGATATTTCATGTTGATGTACAGCAATATGAAATAGTTCTCAGGAGAGAGAGAAAGAGATAGAAATTAGTGACACACATACACACACACACACACACACACACACACACACACACACACACAGTAATACTCTATAGAAACCTGTTTCTTTCCTAATTTGTCTATCTCCATCTTGTTTTTCATTGTAAGTCATTAATGTTTATCTTGTATTGTCTTGGCATTATTAAAACATGAGGTATATTATTATTAGTGGTTGTAGTTTTGTATCACAACATTAACTTATATTAGTTTTGCCTGAAAATCTCTCGTTTTCTAACATTCTCCCATGCTGCAGGCCTGAGTCCAGACCGAGACCCAGAGAAATGTAAACAAACGCACCAGTCAGACTTGATATAGGAGTGAATTTGTTGCTTTTTAAAGCGGCAGTCGGTCTGTACATGTGTGAGGTGGCGAGGGGTGTCGCCAGGGGGCGGCTAGTAGCGTCTGCCACCAGGGAAATATGTAAAAACATAAAAAAGACGCTTCTCAAGAAAGGTAAGGCCGGTTGCAGCTTTTATTTTTTCTTTATTTCTTTCCATCAGGTTAGGTTTATATTAATTCAGTTAGTTAGGTTTTGTTAAGTCTCTCTCTCTCTCTCTCTCTCTCTCTCTCTCTCTCTCTCTCTCTCTCTCTCTCTCTCTCTCTCTCTCTCTCTCTCTCTCTCTCTCTCTGTGGTGCTAATGGTGCAGGAAGGCCTTGTCTACCTGCACCATAAGCCACTATACCATGCGTCACTGTACATTTAAACTGTACCCCAAAAACTTAACCTAACTGGCCCTCACTTAAAAAAAAATATATCGTTTTTTTTTCGTGTTCTTAATATTTCAGTGCTACAATACCACATCACTGTACCCTATGATGCTAATGGTGCAGGAAGGCCTTGTCTACCTTCACCATAAGCGACTGTACCATGCGTCACTGTACCTTAAAACTGTAATACAAAAACAACCTAACTGGCCCTCACCTGAAAAAAAATATCTTTTTTTTTTTGTGTTTGCTTAATATTTCAGTGCTACAGTACCACAGCACTGTACTCTATGGTGCTAATGGTGCAGGAAGGCCTTGTCTACCTTCACCATAAGCCACTGTACCATGTGTCACTGTACCTTAAATCTGTACCACAAAAACAACCTAACTGGCCCTCACCTGAAAAAAAATCTCTTTTTTTTTTAACCTAACCTAACCTAACCTAACCTTACCTAACCTAACCTAACCTAACCTAACCTGACCTGACCTGACCTAACCTAACCTAACCTAACCTGACCTAACCTAACCTAACCTAACCTAACCTGACCTGACCTAACCTAACCTAACCTAACCTAACCTAACCTTACCTAACCTAACCTAACCTAACCTAACCTAACCGAGACATTAAAAATTAGTCACAAGGCAAAAAGACGATTCAAAGTGACTGACATACCAAGCAATTAATTAGTGAAATCAGTCTTTGTTGACTACTCCAAAGCCTTTCAGTTTGTCGACCTCAGTATACTGTTAGGAAAAAGTGCATTATTAAGACATTATTAGTGGTTGTATCACGGTATTTTATAATAGACTTATAACTAGTTTCCCCTGAAAATCTTTCGTTTTCTATCATTCTTTCATTCTACACGCCTGAGCCCTGACAGAGACCCAGAGAAATGTAAACAGGCACGAGTCAGACTTGATATAGGGCTGAATTTGTTGCTTTTCAGAGAGGGGCAGTCGGTCTGTACATGCGTGAGGTGGCGAGAGGCGTGTCCAGGGGGCGGCTAGTAGCGTGTGCCACCGTGGAAATATGTACAGACATAAAGAAGACGCCCTCAAGAAAGGTAAGGCCGGTTCCAGCTTTTATTTTTATTTATTTATTTCCATCCCGGCCTGGGACCCCCCCTTTCCCGAGTCCTGAGGTGTTGGGGGACGGCCCGGGGGTGCTGTGTGCCCGTGAGTGTACCAGGTGCTCAAGCTTATACAAAACAAGGAAAGTTTGAAGCATTTTTAGAGGGGCAGTCGGTCTGTACATGCGTGTACATTAATTTTGAGGTGTTCCTTGTCATCCCCTGTCACTCCTGCCTGCCTCTGTCACCTCTACCAGTCCCTGTCAAGCTCTGCCAAGCCCTTTGTCACCTCTCAAGTAATGAGGTGGCTTGAGATGTGAGATTTTAAACAGAAGCCTTTGCTGTCACCCCTGCCAAGCCCTACCAAACCCTGTCAGCCCCCACCAAGGCCCTCTCAAGCCACCACTCAACCCCCTACCGAGACCTATCAGCTCTATAATCTGAAAAAAGTGCAGTGTCTTAGGAGGGATTGATTAAGTAAACAGTGACTTATGGCCAAAATGGAACTATATGGAGATTAAGTAGAGATTAGAATAGAAGCTGAAATTGAGCAGGATAGTTACAATCACAGACTTCCAACTTGCTACTCCTTGGTGTGAAAGAATCTGCAGGAAATTAAGTACATGGCAACTCCTGTTAGTCCCTCATGTGTTCTTGAAAGCAGACTGACAGATTCAGTGTGTGACATGCTGACGTGGGGGAAGGCTGTCTGGTGGCTGCTCTATGCTGTAGCTAACAAAATGGTTGTGTTTCAAGTGTTGTCATGCCTGGAAAGTCTACAGGTCATCATTACTAGTATAAATGTGTACTACAATGGTGAAATTTAGTGAAAAAATGTGCTGTTTATGTATTGGCAGGGAAAGATTTGTGCTCATCAAGACAATGATAAAAAAATTTTTATATTATTATTATTATTACTATTTTTTTTCTTTTACTTGTTTTGCTGTAAGATGAGACTACAATAACTGCCCCTTGATGCCCTATAAGGTACCGCCAAGCACCAAGTTGCGGCCACCACGGTGCACAGTGAAGCACGTCCCAGCATCCCTGTCACCATCTTTTCCCTGCCAATAATTATGCATTACATTTCCCAACTAATTTCATTCTAGTGCAACATTTCTACTACTAATGGTGACCTGTACACTTCCCAGCATGACCAGTACAGCACTTCAAACAAACACAGCCTTTTCTTAGCCACAGCAAGGTGCAGCCACGACAGACAGCCTTCCCTAAGTCAGCATGTCACACTGCATCCATAACACTGAGCTTCCAGGAACACATCTGGGGGACTGATACAAGTTGCTGTGTAGGTCATTTGTCCCAGCAGACTCTTTCACACCAAGCAGGCATGAGGTGGTAGTCTGTGCAGTGCGTCAGTGCTTGGAATTTTGAACCGGTCTTGCTGCATCTATGGCCCAGAGACCAAACACAGACCAAACAGAGGGCTAGCTGAACCTAACACAAACCAAACAGACGCCCACCAGAACCATACACAGGCCCACAGAACTAACTGACTGGCTGGCCGGCTGACTCGCTGGCTGAGTGACTGACTGACTGACTGACTGACTGGCTGGCTGGCTGGCTTGCTGGCTGGCTTACTAACTGACTGACTGACTGACTGGCTGGCTGAGTGACTGATTGACTGGCTGGTTAGCTAGTTGGGTGGCTAGCTGGTTGGTTGAATGGCTGACTGACTGACTGACTGACTGACTGACTGACTGACTAGCTGAGTGACTGATTGATTGGCTGGTTGGTTGAATGCCTAGCTGGCTGGTTGAATGGCTGACTGACTGACTGACTGACTGACTGACTGACTGACTGACTGACTGACTGACTGACTGACTGACTAACTGAAGCTGAGTGACTGATTGATTGGCTGGTTTGTCGAATGGCTAGCTGGCTGGTTGAATGGCTAACTGACTGACTGACTGACTGACTGACTGACTGACTGACTGACTGACTAACTGACTAGCTGAGTGACTGATTGATTGGCTGGTTGGTTGAATGGCTAGCTGGCTGGTTGAATGGCTGACTGACTGACTGACTGACTGACTTACTGACTGACTGACTGACTAACTGACTAGCTGAGTGACTGATTGATTGGCTGGTTGGTTGAATGGCTGACTGACTGACTGACTGACTGACTGACTGACTGACTGACTGACTGACTGACTGACTGACTAGCTGAGTGACTGATTGATTGGCTAGTTGGTTGAATGGCTAGCTGGCTGGTTGAATGGCTGACTGACTGGCTGACTGACTGACTGACTGACTGACTGACTGACTGACTGACTGACTGACTGACTAGCTGAGTGACTGATTGATTGGCTGGTTGGTTGAATGCCTAGCTGGCTGGTTGAATGGCTGACTGACTGACTGACTGACTGACTGACTGACTGACTGACTGACTGACTGACTGACTGACTGACTAGCTGAGTGACTGATTGATTGGCTGGTTGGTTGAATGGCTAGCTGGCTGGTTGAATGGCTAACTGACTGACTGACTGACTGACTGACTGACTGACTGACTGACTGACTGACTAACTGAGTGACTGATTGATTGGCTGGTTGGTTGAATGGCTAGCTGGCTGGTTGAATGGCTGACTGACTGACTGACTGACTGACTGACTGACTGACTGACTGACTGACTGACTAACTGACTAGCTGAGTGACTGATTGATTGGCTGGTTGGTTGAATGGCTAGCTGGCTGGTTGAATGGCTGACTGACTGACTGACTGACTGACTGACTGACTGACTGACTGACTGACTGACTGACTGAGTGACTGATTGATTGGCTAGTTGGTTGAATGGCTAGCTGGCTGGTTGAATGGCTGACTGACTGGCTGACTGACTGACTGACTGACTGACTGACTGACTGACTGACTGACTGACTGACTAGCTGAGTGACTGATTGATTGGCTGGTTGGTTGAATGCCTAGCTGGCTGGTTGAATGGCTGACTGACTGACTGACTGACTGACTGACTGACTGACTGACTGACTGACTGACTGACTGACCTAGCTGAGTGACTGATTGATTGGCTGGTTGGTTGAATGGCTAGCTGGCTGGTTGAATGGCTAACTGACTGACTGACTGACTGACTGACTGACTGACTGACTGACTGACTGACTAACTGAGTGACTGATTGATTGGCTGGTTGGTTGAATGGCTAGCTGGCTGGTTGAATGCTGACTGACTGACTGACTGACTGACTGACTGACTGACTGACTGACTGACTGACTGACTGAGTGACTGATTGATTGGCTGGTTGGTTGAATGGCTAGCTGGCTGGTTGAATGGCTGACTGACTGACTGACTGACTGACTGACTGACTGACTGACTGACTGACTGACTGACTGAGTGACTGATTGATTGGCTAGTTGGTTGAATGGCTAGCTGGCTGGTTGAATGGCTGACTGACTGGCTGACTGACTGACTGACTGACTGACTGACTGACTGACTGACTGACTGACTGACTAGCTGAGTGACTGATTGATTGGGCTGGTTGGTTGAATGCCTAGCTGGCTGGTTGAATGGCTGACTGACTGACTGACTGACTGACTGACTGACTGACTGACTGACTGACTGACTAGCTGAGTGACTGTATTATTGCTGGTTGGTTGAATGGCTAGCTGGCTGTTGAATGGCTAACTGACTGACTGACTGACTGACTGACTGACTGACTGACTGACTGACTGACTGACTGACTGACTGACTAACTGAGTGACTGATTGATTGGCTGGTTGGTTGAATGGCTAGCTGCTGGTTGAATGGCTGACTGACTGACTGACTGACTGACTGACTGACTGACCTGACTGACTGACTAACTGACTAGCTGAGTGACTGATTGATTGGCTGGTTGGTTGAATGGCTAGCTGGCTGGTTGAATGGCTGACTGACTGACTGACTGACTGACTGACTGACTGACTAGCTGAGTGACTGATTGATTGGCTAGTTGGTTGAATGGCTAGCTGGCTGGTTGAATGGCTGACTGACTGGCTGACTGACTGACTGACTGACTGACTGACTGACTGACTGACTGACTGACTGACTGACTAGCTGAGAGTGACTGATTGAGTGGCTGGTTGGTTGAATGGCTAGCTGGCTGGTTGAATGGCTGACTGACTGACTGACTGACTGACTGACTGACTGACTGACTGACTGACTGAGGCAGAGAGACAGGTAGGTGTTGGCAGGGTTGGTTTGGTTTGGAGTGTTGAGGTTTTATGATATTGTAGAGACAGAGAGGTTCAAAGCTTAATTAGACTTGTATCTTTGAGCCATGAGTCAGTAGAGAGGGAGAAAGAGGGCAGACAGGCAGAGAGACAGGAAAAACAGGGAGGAAGAAAAGCTATTTGCACTGTACCTATAGGTCAGTATGGTGTAGAGTTGTATACTTGAATCAAGAGTAAATATAGACGCAGATACGAAGGCGGGCAAGCTGAGAGAGAGGGAAAGAAAGGGTCTGAATGAAAGGGAGGAGTCAGGCCTGCAGAAGGGGAGCTTTTGGTATTGTTTACTGATTAGTGTGATAAAGTGTTGTGTTGTGTTGTGAGGTGCAGAGAAAGAGAGAGAGGCTTGTGTGGTGATATTTCATGTTGATGTACAGCAATATGAAATAGTTCTCAGGAGAGAGAGAAAGAGATAGAAATTAGTGACACACACACACACACACACACACACACACACACACACACACACACACACACACAGTAATACTCTATAGAAACCTATTTCTTTCCTAATTTGTCTATCTCCATCTTGTTTTTCATTGTAAGTCATTAATGTTTATCTTGTATTGTCTTGGCATTATTAAAACATGAGGTATATTATTATTAGTGGTTGTAGTTTTGTATCACAACATTAACTTATATTAGTTTTGCCTGAAAATCTCTCGTTTTCTAACATTCTCCCATCCTGCAGGCCTGAGTCCAGACCGAGACCCAGAGAAATGTAAACAAACGCACCAGTCAGACTTGATATAGGAGTGAATTTGTTGCTTTTTAAAGCGGCAGTCGGTCTGTACATGTGTGAGGTGGCGAGGGGTGTCGCCAGGGGGCGGCTAGTAGCGTCTGCCACCAGGGAAATATGTAAAAACATAAAAAAGACGCTTCTCAAGAAAGGTAAGGCCGGTTGCAGCTTTTATTTTTTCTTTATTTCTTTCCATCAGGTTAGGTTTATATTAATTCAGTTAGTTAGGTTTGGTTAAGTCTCTCTCTCTCTCTCTCTCTCTCTCTCTCTCTCTCTCTCTCTCTCTCTCTCTCTCTCTCTCTCTCTCTCTCTCTCTCTCTCTCTCTCTCTGTGTGGTGCTAATGGTGCAGGAAGGCCTTGTCTACCTGCACCATAAGCCACTATACCATGTGTCACTGTACATTTAAACTGTACCCCAAAAACTTAACCTAACTGGCCCTCACTTAAAAAAAAATATATCGTTTTTTTTTTCGTGTTCTTAATATTTCAGTGCTACAATACCACATCACTGTACCCTATGATGCTAATGGTGCAGGAAGGCCTTGTCTACCTTCACCATAAGCGACTGTACCATGCGTCACTGTACCTTAAAACTGTACCACAAAAACAACCTAACTAGCCCTCACCTGAAAAAAAATATCTTTTTTTTTTGTGTGTTTGCTTAATATTTCAGTGCTACAGTACCACAGCACTGTACTCTATGGTGCTAATGGTGCAGGAAGGCCTTGTCTACCTTCACCATAAGCCACTGTACCATGTGTCACTGTACCTTAAATCTGTACCACAAAAACAACCTAACTGGCCCTCACCTGAAAAAAAATCTCTTTTTTTTTTAACCTAACCTAACCTAACCTAACCTTAACCTAACCTAACCTAACCTAACCTAACCTGACCTGACCTGACCTAACCTAACCTAACCTAACCTAACCTGACCTAACCTAACCTAACCTAACCTAACCTGACCTGACCTAACCTAACCTAACCTAACCTAACCTAACCTAACCTAACCTATCCTAACCTAACCGAGACATTAAAAATTAGTCACAAGGCAAAAAGACGATTCAAAGTGACTGACATACCAAGCAATTAATTAGTGAAATCAGTCTTTGTTGACTACTCCAAAGCCTTTCAGTTTGTCGACCTCAGTATACTGTTAGGAAAAAGTGCATTATTAAGACATTATTAGTGGTTGTATCACGGTATTTTATAATAGACTTATAACTAGTTTCCCCTGAAAATCTTTCGTTTTCTATCATTCTTTCATTCTACACGCCTGAGCCCTGACAGAGACCCAGAGAAATGTAAACAGGCACGAGTCAGACTTGATATAGGGCTGAATTTGTTGCTTTTCAGAGAGGGGCAGTCGGTCTGTACATGCGTGAGGTGGCGAGAGGCGTGTCCAGGGGGCGGCTAGTAGCGTGTGCCACCGTGGAAATATGTACAGACATAAAGAAGACGCCCTCAAGAAAGGTAAGGCCGGTTCCAGCTTTTATTTTTATTTATTTATTTCCATCCCGGCCTGGGACCCCCCCTTTCCCGAGTCCTGAGGTGTTGGGGGACGGCCCGGGGGTGCTGTGTGCCCGTGAGTGTACCAGGTGCTCAAGCATATACAAAACAAGGAAAGTTTGAAGCATTTTTAGAGGGGCAGTCGGTCTGTACATGCGTGTACATTAATTTTGAGGTGTTCCTTGTCATCCCCTGTCACTCCTGCCTGCCTCTGTCACCTCTACCAATCCCTGTCAAGCTCTGCCAAGCCCTTTGTCACCTCTCAAGTAATGAGGTGGCTTGAGATGTGAGATTTTAAACAGAAGCCTTTGCTGTCACCCCTGCCAAGCCCTACCAAACCCTGTCAGCCCCCACCAAGGCCCTCTCAAGCCACCACTCAACCCCCTACCGAGACCTATCAGCTCTATAATCTGAAAAAAGTGCAGTGTCTTAGGAGGGATTGATTAAGTAAACAGTGACTTATGGCCAAAATGGAACTATATGGAGATTAAGTAGAGATTAGAATAGAAGCTGAAATTGAGCAGGATAGTTACAATCACAGACTTCCAACTTGCTACTCCTTGGTGTGAAAGAATCTGCAGGAAATTAAGTACATGGCAACTCCTGTTAGTCCCTCATGTGTTCTTGAAAGCAGACTGACAGATTCAGTGTGTGACATGCTGACGTGGGGGAAGGCTGTCTGGTGGCTGCTCTATGCTGTAGCTAACAAAATGGTTGTGTTTCAAGTGTTGTCATGCCTGGAAAGTCTACAGGTCATCATTACTAGTATAAATGTGTACTACAATGGTGAAATTTAGTGAAAAAATGTGCTGTTTATGTATTGGCAGGGAAAGATTTGTGCTCATCAAGACAATGATAAAAAAATTTTTTATATTATTATTATTATTACTATTTTTTTTCTTTTACTTGTTTTGCTGTAAGATGAGACTACAATTACTGCCCCTTGATGCCCTATAAGGTACCGCCAAGCACCAAGGGGCGGCCACCACGGTGCACAGTGAAGCACGTCCCAGCATCCCTGTCACCATCTTTTCCCTGCCAATAATTATGCATTACATTTCCCAACTAATTTCATTCTAGTGCAACATTTCTACTACTAATGGTGACCTGTACACTTCCCAGCATGACCAGTACAGCACTTCAAACAAACACAGCCTTTTCTTAGCCACAGCAAGGTGCAGCCACGACAGACAGCCTTCCCTAAGTCAGCATGTCACACTGCATCCATAACACTGAGCTTCCAGGAACACATCTGGGGGACTGATACAAGTTGCTGTGTAGGTCATTTGTCCCAGCAGACTCTTTCACACCAAGCAGGCATGAGGTGGTAGTCTGTGCAGTGCGTCAGTGCTTGGAATTTTGAACCGGTCTTGCTGCATCTATGGCCCAGAGACCAAACACAGACCAAACAGAGGGCTAGCTGAACCTAACACAAACCAAACAGACGCCCACCAGAACCATACACAGGCCCACAGAACTAACTGACTGGCTGGCCGGCTGACTCGCTGGCTGAGTGACTGACTGACTGACTGACTGAATGGCTGGCTGACTGGCTTGCTGGCTGGCTTACTAACTGACTGACTGACTGACTGGCTGGCTGAGTGACTGATTGACTGGCTGGTTAGCTAGTTGGGTGGCTAGCTGGTTGGTTGAATGGCTGACTGACTGACTGACTGACTGACTGACTGACTGACTAGCTGAGTGACTGATTGATTGGCTGGTTGGTTGAATGCCTAGCTGGCTGGTTGAATGGGTGACTGACTGACTGACTGACTGACTGACTGACTGACTGACTGACTGACTGACTGACTGACTGACTAACTGACTGACTGACTAGCTGAGTGACTGATTGATTGGCTGGTTTGTCGAATGGCTAGCTGGCTGGTTGAATGGCTAACTGACTGACTGACTGACTGACTGACTGACTGACTGACTGACTGACTAACTGAGTGACTGATTGATTGGCTGGTTGGTTGAATGGCTAGCTGGCTGGTTGAATGGCTGACTGACTGACTGACTGACTGACTTACTGACTGACTGACTGACTAACTGACTAGCTGAGTGACTGATTGATTGGCTGGTTGGTTGAATGGCTGACTGACTGACTGACTGACTGACTGACTGACTGACTGACTAACTGACTGACTGACTGACTAGCTGAGTGACTGATTGATTGGCTAGTTGGTTGAATGGCTAGCTGGCTGGTTGAATGGCTGACTGACTGGCTGACTGACTGACTAACTGACTGACTGACTGACTGACTGACTGACTGACTGACTAGCTGAGTGACTGATTGATTGGCTGGTTGGTTGCATGCCTAGCTGGCTGGTTGAATGGCTGACTGACTGACTGACTGACTGACTGACTGACTGACTGACTGACTGACTGACTGACTGACTGACTAGCTGAGTGACTGATTGATTGGCTGGTTGGTTGAATGGCTAGCTGGCTGGTTGAATGGCTAACTGACTGACTGACTGACTGACTGACTGACTGACTGACTGACTGACTGACTAACTGAGTGACTGATTGATTGGCTGGTTGGTTGAATGGCTAGCTGGCTGGTTGAATGGCTGACTGACTGACTGACTGACTGACTGACTGACTGACTGACTGACTGACTGACTGACTGACTAGCTGAGTGACTGATTGATTGGCTGGTTGGTTGAATGGCTAGCTGGCTGGTTGAATGGCTGACTGACTGACTGACTGACTGACTGACTGACTGACTGACTGACTGACTGACTGAGTGACTGATTGATTGGCTAGTTGGTTGAATGGCTAGCTGGCTGGTTGAATGGCTGACTGACTGGCTGACTGACTGACTGACTGACTGACTGACTGACTGACTGACTGACTGACTGACTAGCTGAGTGACTGATTGATTGGCTGGTTGGTTGAATGCCTAGCTGGCTGGTTGAATGGCTGACTGACTGACTGACTGACTGACTGACTGACTGACTGACTGACTGACTGACTAGCTGAGTGACTGTATTATTGCTGGTTGGTTGAATGGCTAGCTGGCTGGTTGAATGGCTAACTGACTGACTGACTGACTGACTGACTGACTGACTGACTGACTGACTGACTGACTGACTGACTGACTAACTGAGTGACTGATTGATTGGCTGGTTGGTTGAATGGCTAGCTGGCTGGTTGAATGGCTGACTGACTGACTGACTGACTGACTGACTGACTGACTGACTGACTGACTGACTGACTGACTAACTGACTAGCTGAGTGACTGATTGATTGGCTGGTTGGTTGAATGGCTAGCTGGCTGGTTGAATGGCTGACTGACTGACTGACTGACTGACTGACTGACTGACTGACTGACTGACTAGCTGAGTGACTGATTGATTGGCTAGTTGGTTGAATGGCTAGCTGGCTGGTTGAATGGCTGACTGACTGGCTGACTGACTGACTGACTGACTGACTGACTGACTGACTGACTGACTGACTGACTAGCTGAGTGACTGATTGATTGGCTGGTTGGTTGAATGGCTAGCTGGCTGGTTGAATGGCTGACTGACTGACTGACTGACTGACTGACTGACTGACTGACTGACTGACTGAGGCAGAGAGACAGGTAGGTGTTGGCAGGGTTGGTTTGGTTTGGAGTGTTGAGGTTTTATGATATTGTAGAGACAGAGAGGTTCAAAGCTTAATTAGACTTGTATCTTTGAGCCATGAGTCAGTAGAGAGGGAGAAAGAGGCAGACAGGCAGAGAGACAGGAAAAACAGGGAGGAAGAAAAGCTATTTGCACTGTACCTATAGGTCAGTATGGTGTAGAGTTGTATACTTGAATCAAGAGTAAATATAGACGCAGATACGAAGGCGGGCAAGCTGAGAGAGAGGGAAAGAAAGGGTCTGATTGAAAGGGAGGAGTCAGGCCTGCAGAAGGGGAGCTTTTGGTATTGTTTACTGATTAGTGTGATAAAGTGTTGTGTTGTGTTGTGAGGTGCAGAGAAAGAGAGAGAGGCTTGTGTGGTGATATTTCATGTTGATGTACAGCAATATGAAATAGTTCTCAGGAGAGAGAGAAAGAGATAGAAATTAGTGACACACACACACACACACACACACACACACACACAGTAATACTCTATAGAAACCTATTTCTTTCCTAATTTGTCTATCTCCATCTTGTTTTTCATTGTAAGTCATTAATGTTTATCTTGTATTGTCTTGGCATTATTAAAACATGAGGTATATTATTATTAGTGGTTGTAGTTTTGTATCACAACATTAACTTATATTAGTTTTGCCTGAAAATCTCTCGTTTTCTAACATTCTCCCATCCTGCAGGCCTGAGTCCAGACCGAGACCCAGAGAAATGTAAACAAACGCACCAGTCAGACTTGATATAGGAGTGAATTTGTTGCTTTTTAAAGCGGCAGTCGGTCTGTACATGTGTGAGGTGGCGAGGGGTGTCGCCAGGGGACGGCTAGTAGCGTCTGCCACCAGGGAAATATGTAAAAACATTAAAAAGACGCTTCTCAAGAAAGGTAAGGCCGGTTGCAGCTTTTATTTTTTCTTTATTTCTTTCCATCAGGTTAGGTTTATATTAATTCAGTTAGTTAGGTTTGGTTAAGTCTCTCTCTCTCTCTCTCTCTCTCTCTCTCTCTCTCTCTCTCTCTCTCTCTCTCTCTCTCTCTCTCTCTCTCTCTCTCTCTCTCTCTCTCTCTCTCTCTCTGTGGTGCTAATGGTGCAGGAAGGCCTTGTCTACCTGCACCATAAGCCACTATACCATGCGTCACTGTACATTTAAACTGTACCCCAAAAACTTAACCTAACTGGCCCTCACTTAAAAAAAAATATATCGTTTTTTTTTCGTGTTCTTAATATTTCAGTGCTACAATACCACATCACTGTACCCTATGATGCTAATGGTGCAGGAAGGCCTTGTCTACCTTCACCATAAGCGACTGTACCATGCGTCACTGTACCTTAAACTGTACCACAAAAACAACCTAACTGGCCCTCACCTGAAAAAAAATATCTTTTTTTTTTTTGTGTTTGCTTAATATTTCAGTGCTACAGTACCACAGCACTGTACTCTATGGTGCTAATGGTGCAGGAAGGCCTTGTCTACCTTCACCATAAGCCACTGTACCATGTGTCACTGTACCTTAAATCTGTACCACAAAAACAACCTAACTGGCCCTCACCTGAAAAAAAATCTCTTTTTTTTTTAACCTAACCTAACCTAACCTAACCTTACCTAACCTAACCTAACCTAACCTAACCTGACCTGACCTGACCTAACCTAACCTAACCTAACCTAACCTGACCTAACCTAACCTAACCTAACCTAACCTGACCTGACCTAACCTAACCTAACCTAACCTAACCTAACCTAACCTAACCTATCCTAACCTAACCGAGACATTAAAAATTAGTCACAAGGCAAAAAGACGATTCAAAGTGACTGACATACCAAGCAATTAATTAGTGAAATCAGTCTTTGTTGACTACTCCAAAGCCTTTCAGTTTGTCGACCTCAATATACTGTTAGGAAAAAGTGCATTATTAAGACATTATTAGGGGTTGTATCACGGTATTTTATGATAGACTTATAACTAGTTTCCCCTGAAAATCTTTCGTTTTCTATCATTCTTTCATTCTACACGCCTGAGCCCTGACAGAGACCCAGAGAAATGTAAACAGGCACGAGTCAGACTTGATATAGGGCTGAATTTGTTGCTTTTCAGAGAGGGGCAGTCGGTCTGTACATGCGTGAGGTGGCGAGAGGCGTGTCCAGGGGGCGGCTAGTAGCGTGTGCCACCGTGGAAATATGTACAGACATAAAGAAGACGCCCTCAAGAAAGGTAAGGCCGGTTCCAGCTTTTATTTTTATTTATTTATTTCCATCCCGGCCTGGGACCCCCCCTTTCCCGAGTCCTGAGGTGTTGGGGGACGGCCCGGGGGTGCTGTGTGCCCGTGAGTGTACCAGGTGCTCAAGCTTATACAAAACAAGGAAAGTTTGAAGCATTTTTAGAGGGGCAGTCGGTCTGTACATGCGTGTACATTAATTTTGAGGTGTTCCTTGTCATCCCCTGTCACTCCTGCCTGCCTCTGTCACCTCTACCAATCCCTGTCAAGCTCTGCCAAGCCCTTTGTCACCTCTCAAGTAATGAGGTGGCTTGAGATGTGAGATTTTAAACAGAAGCCTTTGCTGTCACCCCTGCCAAGCCCTACCAAACCCTGTCAGCCCCCACCAAGGCCCTCTCAAGCCTCACCAAGGCCTGTCAACCCCCTACCGAGACCTATCAGCTCTATAATCTGAAAAAAGTGCAGTGTCTTAGGAGGGATTGATTAAGTAAACAGTGACTTATGGCCAAAATGGAACTATATGGAGATTAAGTAGAGATTAGAATAGAAGCTGAAATTGAGCAGGATAGTTACAATCACAGACTTCCAACTTGCTACTCCTTGGTGTGAAAGAATCTGCAGGAAATTAAGTACATGGCAACTCCTGTTAGTCCCTCATGTGTTCTTGAAAGCAGACTGACAGATTCAGTGTGTGACATGCTGACGTGGGGGAAGGCTGTCTGGTGG
>NC_087153.1:40973021-41035521 GCF_035594125.1 Scylla paramamosain | reverse complement strand
CTACAATACCACATCACTGTACCCTATGATGCTAATGGTGCAGGAAGGCCTTGTCTACCTTCACCATAAGCGACTGTACCATGCGTCACTGTACCTTAAAACTGTACCACAAAAACAACCTAACTGGCCCTCACCTGAAAAAAAATATCTTTTTTTTTTTTGTGTTTGCTTAATATTTCAGTGCTACAGTACCACAGCACTGTACTCTATGGTGCTAATGGTGCAGGAAGGCCTTGTCTACCTTCACCATAAGCCACTGTACCATGTGTCACTGTACCTTAAATCTGTACCACAAAAACAACCTAACTGGCCCTCACCTGAAAAAAAATCTCTTTTTTTTTTAACCTAACCTAACCTAACCTAACCTTACCTAACCTAACCTAACCTAACCTAACCTGACCTGACCTGACCTAACCTAACCTAACCTAACCTAACCTGACCTAACCTAACCTAACCTAACCTAACCTGACCTGACCTAACCTAACCTAACCTAACCTAACCTAACCTAACCTTACCTAACCTAACCTAACCTAACCTAACCTAACCGAGACATTAAAAATTAGTCTCAAGGCAAAAAGACGATTCAAAGTGACTGACATACCAAGCAATTAATTAGTGAAATCAGTCTTTGTTGACTACTCCAAAGCCTTTCAGTTTGTCGACCTCAGTATACTGTTAGGAAAAAGTGCATTATCAAGACATTATTAGTGGTTGTATCACGGTATTTTATAATAGACTTATAACTAGTTTCCCCTGAAAATCTTTCGTTTTCTATCATTCTTTCATTCTACACGCCTGAGCCCTGACAGAGACCCAGAGAAATGTAAACAGGCACGAGTCAGACTTGATATAGGGCTGAATTTGTTGCTTTTCAGAGAGGGGCAGTCGGTCTGTACATGCGTGAGGTGGCGAGAGGCGTGTCCAGGGGGCGGCTAGTAGCGTGTGCCACCGTGGAAATATGTACAGACATAAAGAAGACGCCCTCAAGAAAGGTAAGGCCGGTTCCAGCTTTTATTTTTATTTATTTATTTCCATCCCGGCCTGGGACCCCCCCCTTTCCCGAGTCCTGAGGTGTTGGGGGACGGCCCGGGGGTGCTGTGTGCCCGTGAGTGTACCAGGTGCTCAAGCTTATACAAAACAAGGAAAGTTTGAAGCATTTTTAGAGGGGCAGTCGGTCTGTACATGCGTGTACATTAATTTTGAGGTGTTCCTTGTCATCCCCTGTCACTCCTGCCTGCCTCTGTCACCTCTACCAATCCCTGTCAAGCTCTGCCAAGCCCTTTGTCACCTCTCAAGTAATGAGGTGGCTTGAGATGTGAGATTTTAAACAGAAGCCTTTGCTGTCACCCCTGCCAAGCCCTACCAAACCCTGTCAGCCCCCACCAAGGCCCTCTCAAGCCCCACCAAGGCCTGTCAACCCCCTACCGAGACCTATCAGCTCTATAATCTGAAAAAAGTGCAGTGTCTTAGGAGGGATTGATTAAGTAAACAGTGACTTATGGCCAAAATGCCTGGAAGCAGGCATGAGGTGGTAGTCTGTGCAGTGCGTCAGTGCTTGGAATTTTGAACCGGTCTTGCTGCATCTATGGCCCAGAGACCAAACACAGACCAAACAGAGGGCTAGCTGAACCTAACACAAACCAAACAGACGCCCACCAGAACCATACACAGGCCCACAGAACTAACTGACTGGCTGGCCGGCTGACTCGCTGGCTGAGTGACTGACTGACTGACTGACTGACTGGCTGGCTGGCTGGCTTGCTGGCTGGCTTACTAACTGACTGACTGACTGACTGGCTGGCTGAGTGACTGATTGACTGGCTGGTTAGCTAGTTGGGTGGCTAGCTGGTTGGTTGAATGGCTGACTGACTGACTGACTGACTGACTGACTGACTGACTGACTGACTAGCTGAGTGACTGATTGATTGGCTGGTTGGTTGAATGCCTAGCTGGCTGGTTGAATGGCTGACTGACTGACTGACTGACGGACTGACTGACTGACTGACTGACTGACAGACTGACTGACTGACTGACTGACTGACTAGCTGAGTGACTGATTGATTGGCTGGTTTGTCGAATGGCTAGCTGGCTGGTTGAATGGCTAACTGACTGACTGACTGACTGACTGACTGACTGACTGACTGACTAACTGAGTGACTGATTGATTGGCTGGTTGGTTGAATGGCTAGCTGGCTGGTTGAATGGCTGACTGACTGACTGACTGACTGACTGACTGACTGACTGACTGACTGACTGACTAACTGACTAGCTGAGTGACTGATTGATTGGCTGGTTGGTTGAATGGCTAGCTGGCTGGTTGAATGGCTGACTGACTGACTGACTGACTGACTGACTGACTGACTGACTGACTAGCTGAGTGACTGATTGATTAGCTAGTTGGTTGAATGGCTAGCTGGCTGGTTGAATGGCTGACTGACTGGCTGACTGACTGACTAACTGACTGACTGACTGACTGACTGACTGACTGACTAGCTGAGTGACTGATTGATTGGCTGGTTGGTTGAATGCCTAGCTGGCTGGTTGAATGGCTGACTGACTGACTGACTGACTGACTGACTGACTGACTGACTGACTGACTAGCTGAGTGACTGATTGATTGGCTGGTTGGTTGAATGGCTAGCTGGCTGGTTGAATGGCTAACTGACTGACTGACTGACTGACTGACTGACTGACTGACTGACTGACTGACTAACTGAGTGACTGATTGATTGGCTGGTTGGTTGAATGGCTAGCTGGCTGGTTGAATGGCTGACTGACTGACTGACTGACTGACTGACTGACTGACTGACTGACTGACTGACTGACTAACTGACTAGCTGAGTGACTGATTGATTGGCTGGTTGGTTGAATGGCTAGCTGGCTGGTTGAATGGCTGACTGACTGACTGACTGACTGACTGACTGACTGACTGACTGACTGACTGACTGATTGATTGGCTAGTTGGTTGAATGGCTAGCTGGCTGGTTGAATGGCTGACTGACTGGCTGACTGACTGACTGACTGACTGACTGACTGACTGACTGACTGACTGACTAGCTGAGTGACTGATTGATTGGCTGGTTGGTTGAATGCCTAGCTGGCTGGTTGAATGGCTGACTGACTGACTGACTGACTGACTGACTGACTGACTGACTGACTGACTAGCTGAGTGACTGATTTATTGGCTAGTTGGTTGAATGGCTAGCTGGCTGGTTGAATGGCTGACTGACTTGCTGACTGACTGACTGACTGACTGACTGACTGACTGACTGACTGACTGACTAACTGAGTGACTGATTGATTGGCTGGTTGGTTGAATGGCTAGCTGGCTGGTTGAATGGCTGAATGACTGACTGACTGACTGACTGACTGACTGACTGACTGACTAACTGACTAGCTGAGTGACTGATTGATTGGCTGGTTGGTTGAATGGCTAGCTGGCTGGTTGAATGGCTGACTGACTGACTGACTGACTGACTGACTGACTGACTGACTGACTGACTGACTGACTGACTGACTAGCTGAGTGACTGATTGATTGGCTGGTTGGTTGAATGGCTAGCTGGCTGGTTGAATGGCTGACTGACTGACTGACTGACTGACTGACTGACTGACTGACTGACTGACTGACTAACTGACTAGCTGAGTGACTGATTGATTGGCTGGTTGGTTGAATGGCTAGCTGGCTGGTTGAATGGCTGACTGACTGACTGACTGACTGACTGACTGACTGACTGACTGACTGACTGACTAGCTGAGTGACTGATTGATTGGCTAGTTGGTTGAATGGCTAGCTGGCTGGTTGAATGGCTGACTGACTGGCTGACTGACTGACTGACTGACTGACTGACTGACTGACTGACTGACTGACTGACTAGCTGAGTGACTGATTGATTGGCTGGTTGGTTGAATGGCTAGCTGGCTGGTTGAATGGCTGACTGACTGACTGACTGACTGACTGACTGACTGACTGACTGACTGAGGCAGAGAGACAGGTAGGTGTTGGCAGGGTTGGTTTGGTTTGGAGTGTTGAGGTTTTATGATATTGTAGAGACAGAGAGGTTCAAAGCTTAATTAGACTTGTATCTTTGAGCCATGAGTCAGTAGAGAGGGAGAAAGAGGCAGACAGGCAGAGAGACAGGAAAAACAGGGAGGAAGAAAAGCTATTTGCACTGTACCTATAGGTCAGTATGGTGTAGAGTTGTATACTTGAATCAAGAGTAAATATAGACGCAGATACGAAGGCGGGCAAGCTGAGAGAGAGGGAAAGAAAGGGTCTGAATGAAAGGGAGGAGTCAGGCCTGCAGAAGGGGAGCTTTTGGTATTTTTTACTGATTAGTGTGATAAAGTGTTGTGTTGTGTTGTGAGGTGCAGAGAAAGAGAGAGAGGCTTGTGTGGTGATATTTCATGTTGATGTACAGCAATATGAAATAGTTCTCAGGAGAGAGAGAAAGAGATAGAAATTAGTGACACACACACACACACACACACACACACACACACAGTAATACTCTATAGAAACCTATTTCTTTCCTAATTTGTCTATCTCCATCTTGTTTTTCATTGTAAGTCATTAATGTTTATCTTGTATTGTCTTGGCATTATTAAAACATGAGGTATATTATTATTAGTGGTTGTAGTTTTGTATCACAACATTAACTTATATTAGTTTTGCCTGAAAATCTCTCGTTTTCTAACATTCTCCCATCCTGCAGGCCTGAGTCCAGACCGAGACCCAGAGAAATGTAAACAAACGCACCAGTCAGACTTGATATAGGAGTGAATTTGTTGCTTTTTAAAGCGGCAGTCGGTCTGTACATGTGTGAGGTGGCGAGGGGTGTCGCCAGGGGGCGGCTAGTAGCGTCTGCCACCAGGGAAATATGTAAAAACAAAAAAGACGCTTCTCAAGAAAGGTAAGGCCGGTTGCAGCTTTTATTTTTTCTTTATTTCTTTCCATCAGGTTAGGTTTATATTAATTCAGTTAGTTAGGTTTGGTTAAGTCTCTCTCTCTCTCTCTCTCTCTCTCTCTCTCTCTCTCTCTCTCTCTCTCTCTCTCTCTCTCTCTCTCTCTGTGTGTGGTGCTAATGGTGCAGGAAGGCCTTGTCTACCTGCACCATAAGCCACTATACCATGCGTCACTGTACATTTAAACTGTACCCCAAAAACTTAACCTAACTGGCCCTCACTTAAAAAAAAATATATCGTTTTTTTTTCGTGTTCTTAATATTTCAGTGCTACAATACCACATCACTGTACCCTATGATGCTAATGGTGCAGGAAGGCCTTGTCTACCTTCACCATAAGCGACTGTACCATGCGTCACTGTACCTTAAAACTGTACCACAAAAACAACCTAACTGGCCCTCACCTGAAAAAAAATATCTTTTTTTTTTTGTGTTTGCTTAATATTTCAGTGCTACAGTACCACAGCACTGTACTCTATGGTGCTAATGGTGCAGGAAGGCCTTGTCTACCTTCACCATAAGCCACTGTACCATGTGTCACTGTACCTTAAATCTGTACCACAAAAACAACCTAACTGGCCCTCACCTGAAAAAAAATCTCTTTTTTTTTTAACCTAACCTAACCTAACCTTACCTAACCTAACCTAACCTAACCTAACCTGACCTGACCTGACCTGACCTAACCTAACCTAACCTGACCTAACCTAACCTAACCTAACCTAACCTGACCTGACCTGACCTAACCTAACCTAACCTAACCTAACCTTACCTAACCTAACCTAACCTAACCTAACCTAACCGAGACATTAAAAATTAGTCACAAGGCAAAAAGACGATTCAAAGTGACTGACATACCAAGCAATTAATTAGTGAAATCAGTCTTTGTTGACTACTCCAAAGCCTTTCAGTTTGTCGACCTCAGTATACTGTTAGGAAAAAGTGCATTATTAAGACATTATTAGTGGTTGTATCACGGTATTTTATAATAGACTTATAACTAGTTTCCCCTGAAAATCTTTCGTTTTCTATCATTCTTTCATTCTACACGCCTGAGCCCTGACAGAGACCCAGAGAAATGTAAACAGGCACGAGTCAGACTTGATATAGGGCTGAATTTGTTGCTTTTCAGAGAGGGGCAGTCGGTCTGTACATGCGTGAGGTGGCGAGAGGCGTGTCCAGGGGGCGGCTAGTAGCGTGTGCCACCGTGGAAATATGTACAGACATAAAGAAGACGCCCTCAAGAAAGGTAAGGCCGGTTCCAGCTTTTATTTTTATTTATTTATTTCCATCCCGGCCTGGGACCCCCCCTTTCCCGAGTCCTGAGGTGTTGGGGGACGGCCCGGGGGTGCTGTGTGCCCGTGAGTGTACCAGGTGCTCAAGCTTATACAAAACAAGGAAAGTTTGAAGCATTTTTAGAGGGGCAGTCGGTCTGTACATGCGTGTACATTAATTTTGAGGTGTTCCTTGTCATCCCCTGTCACTCCTGCCTGCCTCTGTCACCTCTACCAATCCCTGTCAAGCTCTGCCAAGCCCTTTGTCACCTCTCAAGTAATGAGGTGGCTTGAGATGTGAGATTTTAAACAGAAGCCTTTGCTGTCACCCCTGCCAAGCCCTACCAAACCCTGTCAGCCCCCACCAAGGCCCTCTCAAGCCCCACCAAGGCCTGTCAACCCCCTACCGAGACCTATCAGCTCTATAATCTGAAAAAAGTGCAGTGTCTTAGGAGGGATTGATTAAGTAAACAGTGACTTATGGCCAAAATGGAACTATATGGAGATTAAGTAGAGATTAGAATAGAAGCTGAAATTGAGCAGGATAGTTACAATCACAGACTTCCAACTTGCTACTCCTTGGTGTGAAAGAATCTGCAGGAAATTAAGTACATGGCAACTCCTGTTAGTCCCTCATGTGTTCTTGAAAGCAGACTGACAGATTCAGTGTGTGACATGCTGACGTGGGGGAAGGCTGTCTGGTGGCTGCTCTATGCTGTAGCTAACAAAATGGTTGTGTTTCAAGTGTTGTCATGCCTGGAAAGTCTACAGGTCATCATTACTAGTATAAATGTGTACTACAATGGTGAAATTTAGTGAAAAAATGTGCTGTTTATGTATTGGCAGGGAAAGATTTGTGCTCATCAAGACAATGATAAAAAAATTTTTATATTATTATTATTATTACTATTTTTTTTCTTTTACTTGTTTTGCTGTAAGATGAGACTACAATAACTGCCCCTTGATGCCCTATAAGGTACCGCCAAGCACCAAGTTGCGGCCACCACGGTGCACAGTGAAGCACGTCCCAGCATCCCTGTCACCATCTTTTCCCTGCCAATAATTATGCATTACATTTCCCAACTAATTTCATTCTAGTGCAACATTTCTACTACTAATGGTGACCTGTACACTTCCCAGCATGACCAGTACAGCACTTCAAACAAACACAGCCTTTTCTTAGCCACAGCAAGGTGCAGCCACGACAGACAGCCTTCCCTAAGTCAGCATGTCACACTGCATCCATAACACTGAGCTTCCAGGAACACATCTGGGGGACTGATACAAGTTGCTGTGTAGGTCATTTGTCCCAGCAGACTCTTTCACACCAAGCAGGCATGAGGTGGTAGTCTGTGCAGTGCGTCAGTGCTTGGAATTTTGAACCGGTCTTGCTGCATCTATGGCCCAGAGACCAAACACAGACCAAACAGAGGGCTAGCTGAACCTAACACAAACCAAACAGACGCCCACCAGAACCATACACAGGCCCACAGAACTAACTGACTGGCTGGCCGGCTGACTCGCTGGCTGAGTGACTGACTGACTGACTGACTGACTGGCTGGCTGGCTGGCTTGCTGGCTGGCTTACTAACTGACTGACTGACTGACTGGCTGGCTGAGTGACTGATTGACTGGCTGGTTAGCTAGTTGGGTGGCTAGCTGGTTGGTTGAATGGCTGACTGACTGACTGACTGACTGACTGACTGACTGACTAGCTGAGTGACTGATTGATTGGCTGGTTGGTTGAATGCCTAGCTGGCTGGTTGAATGGCTGACTGACTGACTGACTGACTGACTGACTGACTGACTGACTGACTGACTGACTGACTAACAGACTGACTGACTAGCTGAGTGACTGATTGATTGGCTGCTTTGTCGAATGGCTAGCTGGCTGGTTGAATGGCTAACTGACTGACTGACTGACTGACTGACTGACTGACTGACTGACTGACTAACTGAGTGACTGATTGATTGGCTGGTTGGTTGAATGGCTAGCTGGCTGGTTGAATGGCTGACTGACTGACTGACTGACTGACTTACTGACTGACTGACTGACTAACTGACTAGCTGAGTGACTGATTGATTGGCTGGTTGGTTGAATGGCTAGCTGGCTGGTTGAATGGCTGACTGACTGACTGACTGACTGACTGACTGACTGACTGACTGACTGACTGACTAGCTGAGTGACTGATTGATTGGCTAGTTGGTTGAATGGCTAGCTGGCTGGTTGAATGGCTGACTGACTGGCTGACTGACTGACTAACTGACTGACTGACTGACTGACTGACTGACTGACTGACTAGCTGAGTGACTGATTGATTGGCTGGTTGGTTGAATGCCTAGCTGGCTGGTTGAATGGCTGACTGACTGACTGACTGACTGACTGACTGACTGACTGACTGACTGACTGACTGACTGACTAGCTGAGTGACTGATTGATTGGCTGGTTGGTTGAATGGCTAGCTGGCTGGTTGAATGGCTAACTGACTGACTGACTGACTGACTGACTGACTGACTAACTGAGTGACTGATTGATTGGCTGGTTGGTTGAATGGCTAGCTGGCTGGTTGAATGGCTGACTGACTGACTGACTGACTGACTGACTGACTGACTGACTGACTGACTGACTAACTGACTAGCTGAGTGACTGATTGATTGGCTGGTTGGTTGAATGGCTAGCTGGCTGGTTGAATGGCTGACTGACTGACTGACTGACTGACTGACTGACTGACTGACTGACTGACTGACTGACTGACTGATTGATTGGCTAGTTGGTTGAATGGCTAGCTGGCTGGTTGAATGGCTGACTGACTGGCTGACTGACTGACTGACTGACTGACTGACTGACTGACTGACTGACTGACTAGCTGAGTGACTGATTGATTGGCTGGTCGGTTGAATGCCTAGCTGGCTGGTTGAATGGCTGACTGACTGACTGACTGACTGACTGACTGACTGACTGACTGACTGACTAGCTGAGTGACTGATTTATTGGCTGGTTGGTTGAATGGCTAGCTGGCTGGTTGAATGGCTAACTGACTGACTGACTGACTGACTGACTGACTGACTGACTGACTGACTGACTGACTGACTGACTGACTAACTGAGTGACTGATTGATTGGCTGGTTGGTTGAATGGCTAGCTGGCTGGTTGAATGGCTGACTGACTGACTGACTGACTGACTGACTGACTGACTGACTGACTGACTGACTGACTGACTAACTGACTAGCTGAGTGACTGATTGATTGGCTGGTTGGTTGAATGGCTAGCTGGCTGGTTGAATGGCTGACTGACTGACTGACTGACTGACTGACTGACTGACTGACTGACTGACTGACTAGCTGAGTGACTGATTGATTGGCTAGTTGGTTGAATGGCTAGCTGGCTGGTTGAATGGCTGACTGACTGGCTGACTGACTGACTGACTGACTGACTGACTGACTGACTAGCTGAGTGACTGATTGATTGGCTGGTTGGTTGAATGGCTAGCTGGCTGATTGAATGGCTGACTGACTGACTGACTGACTGACTGACTGACTGACTGACTGACTGAGGCAGAGAGACAGGTAGGTGTTGGCAGGGTTGGTTTGGTTTGGAGTGTTGAGGTTTTATGATATTGTAGAGACAGAGAGGTTCAAAGCTTAATTAGACTTGTATCTTTGAGCCATGAGTCAGTAGAGAGGGAGAAAGAGGCAGACAGGCAGAGAGACAGGAAAAACAGGGAGGAAGAAAAGCTATTTGCACTGTACCTATAGGTCAGTATGGTGTAGAGTTGTATACTTGAATCAAGAGTAAATATAGACGCAGATACGAAGGCGGGCAAGCTGAGAGAGAGGGAAAGAAAGGGTCTGAATGAAAGGGAGGAGTCAGGCCTGCAGAAGGGGAGCTTTTGGTATTTTTTACTGATTAGTGTGATAAAGTGTTGTGTTGTGTTGTGAGGTGCAGAGAAAGAGAGAGAGGCTTGTGTGGTGATATTTCATGTTGATGTACAGCAATATGAAATAGTTCTCAGGAGAGAGAGAAAGAGATAGAAATTAGTGACACACACACACACACACACACACACACACAGTAATACTCTATAGAAACCTATTTCTTTCCTAATTTGTCTATCTCCATCTTGTTTTTCATTGTAAGTCATTAATGTTTATCTTGTATTGTCTTGGCATTATTAAAACATGAGGTATATTATTATTAGTGGTTGTAGTTTTGTATCACAACATTAACTTATATTAGTTTTGCCTGAAAATCTCTCGTTTTCTAACATTCTCCCATCCTGCAGGCCTGAGTCCAGACCGAGACCCAGAGAAATGTAAACAAACGCACCAGTCAGACTTGATATAGGAGTGAATTTGTTGCTTTTTAAAGCGGCAGTCGGTCTGTACATGTGTGAGGTGGCGAGGGGTGTCGCCAGGGGGCGGCTAGTAGCGTCTGCCACCAGGGAAATATGTAAAAACATAAAAAAGACGCTTCTCAAGAAAGGTAAGGCCGGTTGCAGCTTTTATTTTTTCTTTATTTCTTTCCATCAGGTTAGGTTTATATTAATTCAGTTAGTTAGGTTTGGTTAAGTCTCTCTCTCTCTCTCTCTCTCTCTCTCTCTCTCTCTCTCTCTCTCTCTCTCTCTCTCTCTCTCTCTCTCTCTCTCTCTCTCTCTCTCTCTCTCTCTCTCTCTGTGTGGTGCTAATGGTGCAGGAAGGCCTTGTCTACCTGCACCATAAGCCACTATACCATGCGTCACTGTACATTTAAACTGTACCCCAAAAACTTAACCTAACTGGCCCTCACTTAAAAAAAAATATATCGTTTTTTTTTCGTGTTCTTAATATTTCAGTGCTACAATACCACATCACTGTACCCTATGATGCTAATGGTGCAGGAAGGCCTTGTCTACCTTCACCATAAGCGACTGTACCATGCGTCACTGTACCTTAAAACTGTACCACAAAAACAACCTAACTGGCCCTCACCTGAAAAAAAATATCATTTTTTTTTTGTGTTTGCTTAATATTTCAGTGCTACAGTACCACAGCACTGTACTCTATGGTGCTAATGGTGCAGGAAGGCCTTGTCTACCTTCACCATAAGCCACTGTACCATGTGTCACTGTACCTTAAATCTGTACCACAAAAACAACCTAACTGGCCCTCACCTGAAAAAAAATCTCTTTTTTTTTTAACCTAACCTAACCTAACCTTACCTAACCTAACCTAACCTAACCTAACCTGACCTGACCTGACCTGACCTAACCTAACCTAACCTAACCTGACCTAACCTAACCTAACCTAACCTAACCTGACCTGACCTGACCTAACCTAACCTAACCTAACCTAACCTTACCTAACCTAACCTAACCTAACCTAACCTAACCGAGACATTAAAAATTAGTCACAAGGCAAAAAGACGATTCAAAGTGACTGACATACCAAGCAATTAATTAGTGAAATCAGTCTTTGTTGACTACTCCAAAGCCTTTCAGTTTGTCGACCTCAGTATACTGTTAGGAAAAAGTGCATTATTAAGACATTATTAGTGGTTGTATCACGGTATTTTATAATAGACTTATAACTAGTTTCCCCTGAAAATCTTTCGTTTTCTATCATTCTTTCATTCTACACGCCTGAGCCCTGACAGAGACCCAGAGAAATGTAAACAGGCACGAGTCAGACTTGATATAGGGCTGAATTTGTTGCTTTTCAGAGAGGGGCAGTCGGTCTGTACATGCGTGAGGTGGCGAGAGGCGTGTCCAGGGGGCGGCTAGTAGCGTGTGCCACCGTGGAAATATGTACAGACATAAAGAAGACGCCCTCAAGAAAGGTAAGGCCGGTTCCAGCTTTTATTTTTATTTATTTATTTCCATCCCGGCCTGGGACCCCCCCTTTCCCGAGTCCTGAGGTGTTGGGGGACGGCCCGGGGGTGCTGTGTGCCCGTGAGTGTACCAGGTGCTCAAGCTTATACAAAACAAGGAAAGTTTGAAGCATTTTTAGAGGGGCAGTCGGTCTGTACATGCGTGTACATTAATTTTGAGGTGTTCCTTGTCATCCCCTGTCACTCCTGCCTGCCTCTGTCACCTCTACCAATCCCTGTCAAGCTCTGCCAAGCCCTTTGTCACCTCTCAAGTAATGAGGTGGCTTGAGATGTGAGATTTTAAACAGAAGCCTTTGCTGTCACCCCTGCCAAGCCCTACCAAACCCTGTCAGCCCCCACCAAGGCCCTCTCAAGCCCCACCAAGGCCTGTCAACCCCCTACCGAGACCTATCAGCTCTATAATCTGAAAAAAGTGCAGTGTCTTAGGAGGGATTGATTAAGTAAACAGTGACTTATGGCCAAAATGGAACTATATGGAGATTAAGTAGAGATTAGAATAGAAGCTGAAATTGAGCAGGATAGTTACAATCACAGACTTCCAACTTGCTACTCCTTGGTGTGAAAGAATCTGCAGGAAATTAAGTACATGGCAACTCCTGTTAGTCCCTCATGTGTTCTTGAAAGCAGACTGACAGATTCAGTGTGTGACATGCTGACGTGGGGGAAGGCTGTCTGGTGGCTGCTCTATGCTGTAGCTAACAAAATGGTTGTGTTTCAAGTGTTGTCATGCCTGGAAAGTCTACAGGTCATCATTACTAGTATAAATGTGTACTACAATGGTGAAATTTAGTGAAAAAATGTGCTGTTTATGTATTGGCAGGGAAAGATTTGTGCTCATCAAGACAATGATAAAAAAATTTTTATATTATTATTATTATTACTATTTTTTTTCTTTTACTTGTTTTGCTGTAAGATGAGACTACAATAACTGCCCCTTGATGCCCTATAAGGTACCGCCAAGCACCAAGTTGCGGCCACCACGGTGCACAGTGAAGCACGTCCCAGCATCCCTGTCACCATCTTTTCCCTGCCAATAATTATGCATTACATTTCCCAACTAATTTCATTCTAGTGCAACATTTCTACTACTAATGGTGACCTGTACACTTCCCAGCATGACCAGTACAGCACTTCAAACAAACACAGCCTTTTCTTAGCCACAGCAAGGTGCAGCCACGACAGACAGCCTTCCCTAAGTCAGCATGTCACACTGCATCCATAACACTGAGCTTCCAGGAACACATCTGGGGGACTGATACAAGTTGCTGTGTAGGTCATTTGTCCCAGCAGACTCTTTCACACCAAGCAGGCATGAGGTGGTAGTCTGTGCAGTGCGTCAGTGCTTGGAATTTTGAACCGGTCTTGCTGCATCTATGGCCCAGAGACCAAACAGAGGGCTAGCTGAACCTAACACAAACCAAACAGAGGCACACCAGAACCATACGCAGGCCCACAGAACTAACTGACTGGCTGGCCGGCTGACTCGCTGGCTGAGTGACTGACTGACTGACTGACTGACTGGCTGGCTGGCTGGCTTGCTGGCTGGCTTACTAACTGACTGACTGACTGACTGGCTGGCTGAGTGACTGATTGACTGGCTGGTTAGCTAGTTGGGTGGCTAGCTGGTTGGTTGAATGGCTGACTGACTGACTGACTGACTGACTGACTGACTGACTGACTGACTGACTAGCTGAGTGACTGATTGATTGGCTGGTTGGTTGAATGCCTAGCTGGCTGGTTGAATGGCTGACTGACTGACTGACTGACTGACTGACTGACTGACTGACTGACTGACTGACTGACTGACTGACTAGCTGAGTGACTGATTGATTGGCTGGTTTGTCGAATGGCTAGCTGGCTGGTTGAATAGCTAACTGACTGACTGACTGACTGACTGACTGACTGACTGACTGACTAACTGAGTGACTGATTGATTGGCTGGTTGGTTGAATGGCTAGCTGGCTGGTTGAATGGCTGACTGACTGACTGACTGACTGACTTACTGACTGACTGACTGACTAACTGACTAGCTGAGTGACTGATTGATTGGCTGGTTGGTTGAATGGCTAGCTGGCTGGTTGAATGGCTGACTGACTGACTGACTGACTGACTGACTGACTGACTGACTGACTGACTGACTGACTAGCTGAGTGACTGATTGACTGGCTAGTTGGTTGAATGGCTAGCTGGCTGGTTGAATGGCTGACTGACTGGCTGACTGACTGACTAACTGACTGACTGACTGACTGACTGACTGACTGACTGACTGACTGACTAGCTGAGTGACTGATTGATTGGCTGGTTGGTTGAATGCCTAGCTGGCTGGTTGAATGGCTGACTGACTGACTGACTGACTGACTGACTGACTGACTGACTGACTGACTGACTGACTGACTAGCTGAGTGACTGATTGATTGGCTGGTTGGTTGAATGGCTAGCTGGCTGGTTGAATGGCTAACTTACTGACTGACTGACTGACTGACTGACTGACTGACTGACTGACTGACTGACTGACTGACTGATTGATTGGCTGGTTGGTTGAATGGCTAGCTGGCTGGTTGAATGGCTGACTGACTGACTGACTGACTGACTGACTGACTGACTGACTGACTGACTGACTAGCTGAGTGACTGATTGATTGGCTGGTTGGTTGAATGCCTAGCTGGCTGGTTGAATGGCTGACTGACTGACTGACTGACTGACTGACTGACTGACTGACTGACTGACTGACTGACTGACTAGCTGAGTGACTGATTGATTGGCTGGTTGGTTGAATGGCTAGCTGGCTGGTTGAATGGCTAACTTACTGACTGACTGACTGACTGACTGACTGACTTACTGACTGACTGACTGACTGACTGACTGATTGATTGGCTGGTTGGTTGAATGGCTAGCTGGCTGGTTGAATGGCTGACTGACTGACTGACTGACTGACTGACTGACTGACTGACTGACTGACTGACTGACTAACTGACTAGCTGAGTGACTGATTGATTGGCTGGTTGGTTGAATGGCTAGCTGGCTGGTTGAATGGCTGACTGACTGACTGACTGACTGACTGACTGACTGACTGACTGACTGACTGATTGATTGGCTAGTTGGTTGAATGGCTAGCTGGCTGGTTGAATGGCTGACTGACTGGCTGACTGACTGACTGACTGACTGACTGACTGACTAGCTGAGTGACTGATTGATTGGCTGGTTGGTTGAATTCCTAGCTGGCTGGTGGAATGGCTGACTGACTGACTGACTGACTGACTGACTGACTGACTGACTGACTAACTGACTAGCTGAGTGACTGATTGATTGGCTGGTTGGTTGAATGGCTAGCTGGCTGGTTGAATGGCTAACTGACTGACTGACTGACTGACTGACTGACTGACTGACTGACTGACTGACTGACTGACTGACTGACTGACTGATTGATTGGCTAGTTGGTTGAATGGCTAGCTGGCTGGTTGAATGGCTGACTGACTGGCTGACTGACTGACTGACTGACTGACTGACTGACTAGCTGAGTGACTGATTGATTGGCTGGTTGGTTGAATTCCTAGCTGGCTGGTTGAATGGCTGACTGACTGACTGACTGACTGACTGACTGACTGACTGACTGACTGAGGCAGAGAGACAGGTAGGTGTTGGCAGGGTTGGTTTGGTTTGGAGTGTTGAGGTTTTATGATATTGTAGAGACAGAGAGGTTCAAAGCTTAATTAGACTTGTATCTTTGAGCCATGAGTCAGTAGAGAGGGGGAAAGAGGCAGACAGGCAGAGAGACAGGAAAAACAGGGAGGAAGAAAAGCTATTTGCACTGTACCTATAGGTCAGTATGGTGTAGAGTTGTATACTTGAATCAAGAGTAAATATAGAGGCAGATACGAAGGCGGGCAAGCTGAGAGAGAGGGAAAGAAAGGGTCTGAATGAAAGGGAGGAGTCAGGCCTGCAGAAGGGGAGCTTTTGGTATTGTTTACTGATTAGTGTGATAAAGTGTTGTGTTGTGTTGTGAGGTGCAGAGAAAGAGAGAGAGCCTTGTGTGGTGATATTTCATGTTGATGTACAGCAATATGAAATAGTTCTCAGGAGAGAGAGAAAGAGATAGAAATTAGTGACACACACACACACACACACACACACACACACACACACACACACACACACACAGTAATACTCTATAGAAACCTATTTCTTTCCTAATTTGTCTATCTCCATCTTGTTTTTCATTGTAAGTCATTAATGTTTATCTTGTATTGTCTTGGCATTATTAAAACATGAGGTATATTATTATTAGTGGTTGTAGTTTTGTATCACAACATTAACTTATATTAGTTTTGCCTGAAAATCTCTCGTTTTCTAACATTCTCCCATCCTGCAGGCCTGACTCCAGACCGAGACCCAGAGAAATGTAAACAAACGCACCAGTCAGACTTGATATAGGAGTGAATTTGTTGCTTTTTAAAGCGGCAGTCGGTCTGTATATGTGTGAGGTGGCGAGGGGTGTCGCCAGGGGGCGGCTAGTAGCGTCTGCCACCAGGGAAATATGTAAAAAACATAAAAAAGACGCTTCTCAAGAAAGGTAAGGCCGGTTGCAGCTTTTATTTTTTCTTTATTTCTTTCCATCAGGTTAGGTTTATATTAATTCAGTTAGTTAGGTTTGGTTAAGTCTCTCTCTCTCTCTCTCTCTCTCTCTCTCTCTCTCTCTCTTCTCTCTCTCTCTCTCTCTCTCTCTCTCTCTCTCTCTCTCTCTCTCTCTCTCTCTCTCTCTCTCCTGTGGTGCTAATGGTGCAGGAAGGCCTTGTCTACCTGCACCATAAGCCACTATACCATGCGTCACTGTACATTTAAACTGTACCCCAAAAACTTAACCTAACTGGCCCTCACTTAAAAAAAAATATATCGTTTTTTTTTTCGTGTTCTTAATATTTCAGTGCTACAATACCACATCACTGTACCCTATGATGCTAATGGTGCAGGAAGGCCTTGTCTACCTTCACCATAAGCGACTGTACCATGCGTCACTGTACCTTAAAACTGTACCACAAAAACAACCTAACTGGGCCCTCACCTGAAAAAAAATATCTTTTTTTTTTTTGTGTTTGCTTAATATTTCAGTGCTACAGTACCACAGCACTGTACTCTATGGTGCTAATGGTGCAGGAAGGCCTTGTCTACCTTCACCATAAGCCACTGTACCATGTGTCACTGTACCTTAAATCTGTACCACAAAAACAACCTAACTGGCCCTCACCTGAAAAAAAATATCTTTTTTTTTTAACCTAACCTAACCTAACCTAACCTAACCTAACCTAACCTAACCTAACCTAACCTAACCTAACCTAACCTAACCTAACCTAACCTAACCTAACCTAACCTAACCTAACCTAACCTAACCTAACCTAACCTAACCTAACCTAACCTAACCTAACCTAACCTAACCTAACCTAACCTAACCTAACCTAACCTAACCTAACCGAGACATTAAAAATTAGTCACAAGGCAAAAAGACGATTCAAAGTGACTGACATACCAAGCAATTAATTAGTGAAATCAGTCTTTGTTGACTACTCCAAAGCCTTTCAGTTTGTCGACCTCAGTATACTGTTAGGAAAAAGTGCATTATTAAGACATTATTAGTGGTTGTATCACGGTATTTTATAATAGACTTATAACTAGTTTCCCCTGAAAATCTTTCGTTTTCTATCATTCTTTCATTCTACACGCCTGAGCCCTGACAGAGACCCAGAGAAATGTAAACAGGCACGAGTCAGACTTGATATAGGGCTGAATTTGTTGCTTTTCAGAGAGGGGCAGTCGGTCTGTACATGCGTGAGGTGGCGAGAGGCGTGTCCAGGGGGCGGCTAGTAGCGTGTGCCACCGTGGAAATATGTACAGACATAAAGAAGACGCCCTCAAGAAAGGTAAGGCCGGTTCCAGCTTTTATTTTTATTTATTTATTTCCATCCCGGCCTGGGACCACCCCTTTCCCGAGTCCTGAGGTGTTGGGGGACGGCCCGGGGGTGCTGTGTGCCCGTGAGTGTACCAGGTGCTCAAGCTTATACAAAACAAGGAAAGTTTGAAGCATTTTTAGAGGGGCAGTCGGTCTGTACATGCGTGTACATTAATTTTGAGGTGTTCCTTGTCATCCCCTGTCACTCCTGCCTGCCTCTGTCACCTCTACCAATCCCTGTCAAGCTCTGCCAAGCCCTTTGTCACCTCTCAAGTAATGAGGTGGCTTGAGATGTGAGATTTTAAACAGAAGCCTTTGCTGTCACCCCTGCCAAGCCCTACCAAACCCTGTCAGCCCCCACCAAGGCCCTCTCAAGCCACCACTCAACCCCCTACCGAGACCTATCAGCTCTATAATCTGAAAAAAGTGCAGTGTCTTAGGAGGGATTGATTAAGTAAACAGTGACTTATGGCCAAAATGGAACTATATGGAGATTAAGTAGAGATTAGAATAGAAGCTGAAATTGAGCAGGATAGTTACAATCACAGACTTCCAACTTGCTACTCCTTGGTGTGAAAGAATCTGCAGGAAATTAAGTACATGGCAACTCCTGTTAGTCCCTCATGTGTTCTTGAAAGCAGACTGACAGATTCAGTGTGTGACATGCTGACGTGGGGGGAAGGCTGTCTGGTGGCTGCTCTATGCTGTAGCTAACAAAATGGTTGTGTTTCAAGTGTTGTCATGCCTGGAAAGTCTACAGGTCATCATTACTAGTATAAATGTGTACTACAATGGTGAAATTTAGTGAAAAAATGTGCTGTTTATGTATTGGCAGGGAAAGATTTGTGCTCATCAAGACAATGATAAAAAAAATTTTTATATTATTATTATTATTACTATTTTTTTTTCTTTTACTTGTTTTGCTGTAAGATGAGACTACAATAACTGCCCCTTGATGCCCTATAAGGTACCGCCAAGCACCAAGGGGCGGCCACCACGGTGCACAGTGAAGCACGTCCCAGCATCCCTGTCACCATCTTTTTCCCTGCCAATAATTATGCATTACATTTCCCAACTAATTTCATTCTAGTGCAACATTTCTACTACTAATGGTGACCTGTACACTTCCCAGCATGACCAGTACAGCACTTCAAACAAACACAGCCTTTTCTTAGCCACAGCAAGGTGCAGCCACGACAGACAGCCTTCCCTAAGTCAGCATGTCACACTGCATCCATAACACTGAGCTTCCAGGAACACATCTGGGGGACTGATACAAGTTGCTGTGTAGGTCATTTGTCCCAGCAGACTCTTTCACACCAAGCAGGCATGAGGTGGTAGTCTGTGCAGTGCGTCAGTGCTTGGAATTTTGAACCGGTCTTGCTGCATCTATGGCCCAGAGACCAAACACAGACCAAACAGAGGGCTAGCTGAACCTAACACAAACCAAACAGACGCCCACCAGAACCATACACAGGCCCACAGAACTAACTGACTGGCTGGCCGGCTGACTCGCTGGCTGAGTGACTGACTGACTGACTGACTGACTGGCTGGCTGGCTGGCTTGCTGGCTGGCTTACTAACTGACTGACTGACTGACTGGCTGGCTGAGTGACTGATTGACTGGCTGGTTAGCTAGTTGGGTGGCTAGCTGGTTGGTTGAATGGCTGACTGACTGACTGACTGACTGACTGACTGACTGACTAGCTGAGTGACTGATTGATTGGCTGGTTGGTTGAATGCCTAGCTGGCTGGTTGAATGGGTGACTGACTGACTGACTGACTGACTGACTGACTGACTGACTGACTGACTGACTGACTAACTGACTGACTGACTAGCTGAGTGACTGATTGATTGGCTGGTTGGTTGAATGGCTAGCTGGCTGGTTGAATGGCTAACTGACTGACTGACTGACTGACTGACTGACTGACTGACTGACTGACTAACTGAGTGACTGATTGATTGGCTGGTTGGTTGAATGGCTAGCTGGCTGGTTGAATGGCTGACTGACTGACTGACTGACTGACTGACTGACTGACTGACTGACTGACTGACTGACTGACTGACTGACTGACTAACTGACTAGCTGAGTGACTGATTGATTGGCTGGTTGGTTGAATGGCTAGCTGGCTGGTTGAATGGCTGACTGACTGACTGACTGACTGACTGACTGACCGACTGACTGACTGACTGACTGACTGAGTGACTGATTGATTGGCTAGTTGGTTGAATGGCTAGCTGGCTGGTTGAATGGCTGACTGACTGGCTGACTGACTGACTAACTGACTGACTGACTGACTGACTGACTGACTGACTGACTGACTAGCTGAGTGACTGATTGATTGGCTGGTTGGTTGAATGCCTAGCTGGCTGGTTGAATGGCTGACTGACTGACTGACTGACTGACTGACTGACTGACTGACTGACTGACTGACTGACTGACTGACTGACTAGCTGAGTGACTGATTGATTGGCTGTTTGGTTGAATGGCTAGCTGGCTGGTTGAATGGCTAACTAACTGACTGACTGACTGACTGACTGACTGACTGACTGACTGACTGACTAACTGAGTGACTGATTGATTGGCTGGTTGGTTAAATGGCTAGCTGGCTGGTTGAATGGCTGACTGACTGACTGACTGACTGACTGACTGACTGACTGACTGACTGACTGACTAACTGACTAGCTGAGTGACTGATTGATTGGCTGGTTGGTTGAATGGCTAGCTGGCTGGTTGAATGGCTGACTGACTGACTGACTGACTGACTGACTGACTGACTGACTGACTGACTGACTGACTGACTGACTGACTGAGTGACTGATTGATTGGCTAGTTGGTTGAATGGCTAGCTGGCTGGTTGAATGGCTGACTGACTGGCTGACTGACTGACTGACTGACTGACTGACTGACTGACTGACTGACTAGCTGAGTGACTGATTGATTGGCTGGTTGGTTGAATGCCTAGCTGGCTGGTTGAATGGCTGACTGACTGACTGACTGACTGACTGACTGACTGACTGACTGACTGACTGACTAGCTGAGTGACTGATTTATTGGCTGGTTGGTTGAATGGCTAGCTGGCTGGTTGAATGGCTAACTGACTGACTGACTGACTGACTGACTGACTGACTGACTGACTGACTGACTGACTGACTGACTGACTAACTGAGTGACTGATTGATTGGCTGGTTGGTTGAATGGCTAGCTGGCTGGTTGAATGGCTGACTGACTGACTGAACTGACTGACTGACTGACTGACTGACTGACTGACTGACTGACTCTGACTGACTAACTGACTAGCTGAGTGACTGATTGGATGGCTGGTTGGTTGAATGGCTAGCTGGCTGGTTGAATGGCTGACTGACTGACTGACTGACTGACTGACTGACTGACTGACTGACTAGCTGAGTGACTGATTGATTGGCTAGTTGGTTGAATGGCTAGCTGGCTGGTTGAATGGCTGACTGAACGGCTGACTGACTGACTGACTGACTGACTGACTGACTGACTGACTGACTGACTGACTAGCTGAGTGACTGATTGATTGGCTGGTTGGTTGAATGGCTAGCTGGCTGGTTGAATGGCTGACTGACTGACTGACTGACTGACTGACTGACTGACTGACTGACTGAGCAGAGAGACAGGTAGGTGTTGGCAGGGTTGGTTTGGTTTGGAGTTTTGAGGTTTTATGATATTGTAGAGACAGAGAGGTTCAAAGCTTAATTAGACTTGTATCTTTGAGCCCATGAGTCAGTAGAGAGGGAGAAAGAGGCAGACAGGCAGAGAGACAGGAAAAAACAGGGAGGAAGAAAAAGCTATTTGCACTGTACCTATAGGTCAGTATGGTGTAGAGTTGTATACTTGAATCAAGAGTAAATACGAGTATAGACGCAGATACGAAGGCGGGCAAGCTGAGAGAGAGGGAAAGAAAGGGTCTGAATGAAAGGGAGGAGTCAGGCCTGCAGAAGGGGAGCTTTTGGTATTGTTTACTGATTAGTGTGATAAAGTGTTGTGTTGTGTTGTGAGGTGCAGAGAAAGAGAGAGAGGCTTGTGTGGTGATAATTTCATGTTGATGTACAGCAATATGAAATAGTTCTCAGGAGAGAGAGAAAGAGATAGAAATTAGTGACACACACACACACACACACACACAGTAATACTCTATAGAAACCTATTTCTTTCCTAATTTGTCTATCTCCATCTTGTTTTTTCATTGTAAGTCATTAATGTTTATCTTGTATTGTCTTGGCATTATTAAAACATGAGGTAAATTATTATTAGTGGTTGTAGTTTTTGTATCACAACAATTAACTTATATTAGTTTTGCCTGAAAATCTCTCGTTTTCTAACATTCTCCCATCCTGCAGGCCTGAGTCCAGACCGAGACCCAGAGAAATGTAAACAAACGCACCAGTCAGACTTGATATAGGAGTGAATTTGTTTGCTTTTTTAAAGCGGCAGTCGGTCTGTACATGTGTGAGGTGGCGAGGGGTGTCGCCAGGGGGCGGCTAGTAGCGTCTGCCACCAGGGAAATATGTAAAAACATAAAAAAGACGCTTCTCAAGAAAGGTAAGGCCGGTTGCAGCTTTTATTTTTTCTTTATTTCTTTCCATCAGGTTAGGTTTATATTAATTCAGATAGTTAGGTTTGCTTAAGTCTCTCTCTCTCTCTCTCTCTCTCTCTCTCTCTCTCTCTCTCTCTCTCTCTCTCTCTCTCTCTCTCTCTCTCTCTCTCTCTCTCTCTCTCTCTCTCTCTCTCTCTCTCTCTCTGTGTGTGGTGCTAATGGTGCAGGAAGGCCTTGTCTACCTGCACCATAAGCCACTATACCATGCGTCACTGTACATTTAAACTGTACCCCAAAAACTTAACCTAACTGGCCCTCACTTAAAAAAAAATATATCGTTTTTTTTTCGTGTTCTTAATATTTCAGTGCTACAATACCACATCACTGTACCCTATGATGCTAATGGTGCAGGAAGGCCTTGTCTACCTTCACCATAAGCGACTGTACCATGCGTCACTGTACCTTAAAACTGTACCACAAAAACAACCTAACTGGCCCTCACCTGAAAAAAAAATATCTTTTTTTTTTTGTGTTTGCTTAATATTTCAGTGCTACAGTACCACAGCACTGTACTCTATGGTGCTAATGGTGCAGGAAGGCCTTGTCTACCTTCACCATAAGCCACTGTACCATGTGTCACTGTACCTTAAATCTGTACCACAAAAACAACCTAACTGGCCCTCACCTGAAAAAAAATCTCTTTTTTTTTTAACCTAACCTAACCTAACCTAACCTTACCTAACCTAACCTAACCTGACCTGACCTGACCTAACCTAACCTAACCTAACCTAACCTGACCTAACCTAACCTAACCTAACCTAACCTGACCTGACCTAACCTAACCTAACCTAACCTAACCTATCCTAACCTAACCGAGACATTAAAAATTAGTCACAAGGCAAAAAGACGATTCAAAGTGACTGACATACCAAGCAATTAATTAGTGAAATCAGTCTTTGTTGACTACTCCAAAGCCTTTCAGTTTGTCGACCTCAGTATACTGTTAGGAAAAAGTGCATTATTAAGACATTATTAGTGGTTGTATCACGGTATTTTATAATAGACTTATAACTAGTTTCCCCTGAAAATCTTTCGTTTTCTATCATTCTTTCATTCTACACGCCTGAGCCCTGACAGAGACCCAGAGAAATGTAAACAGGCACGAGTCAGACTTGATATAGGGCTGAATTTGTTGCTTTTCAGAGAGGGGCAGTCGGTCTGTACATGCGTGAGGTGGCGAGAGGCGTGTCCAGGGGGCGGCTAGTAGCGTGTGCCACCGTGGAAATATGTACAGACATAAAGAAGACGCCCTCAAGAAAGGTAAGGCCGGTTCCAGCTTTTATTTTTATTTATTTATTTCCATCCCGGCCTGGGACCCCCCCTTTCCCGAGTCCTGAGGTGTTGGGGGACGGCCCGGGGGTGCTGTGTGCCCGTGAGTGTACCAGGTGCTCAAGCATATACAAAACAAGGAAAGTTTGAAGCATTTTTAGAGGGGCAGTCGGTCTGTACATGCGTGTACATTAATTTTGAGGTGTTCCTTGTCATCCCCTGTCACTCCTGCCTGCCTCTGTCACCTCTACCAATCCCTGTCAAGCTCTGCCAAGCCCTTTGTCACCTCTCAAGTAATGAGGTGGCTTGAGATGTGAGATTTTAAACAGAAGCCTTTGCTGTCACCCCTGCCAAGCCCTACCAAACCCTGTCAGCCCCCACCAAGGCCCTCTCAAGCCACCACTCAACCCCCTACCGAGACCTATCAGCTCTATAATCTGAAAAAAGTGCAGTGTCTTAGGAGGGATTGATTAAGTGAACAGTGACTTATGGCCAAAATGGAACTATATGGAGATTAAGTAGAGATTAGAATAGAAGCTGAAATTGAGCAGGATAGTTACAATCACAGACTTCCAACTTGCTACTCCTTGGTGTGAAAGAATCTGCAGGAAATTAAGTACGTGGCAACTCCTGTTAGTCCCTCATGTGTTCTTGAAAGCAGACTGACAGATTCAGTGTGTGACATGCTGACGTGGGGGAAGGCTGTCTGGTGGCTGCTCTATGCTGTAGCTAACAAAATGGTTGTGTTTCAAGTGTTGTCATGCCTGGAAAGTCTACAGGTCATCATTACTAGTATAAATGTGTACTACAATGGTGAAATTTAGTGAAAAAATGTGCTGTTTATGTATTGGCAGGGAAAGATTTGTGCTCATCAAGACAATGATAAAAAAATTTTTATATTATTATTATTATTACTATTTTTTTCTTTTACTTGTTTTGCTGTAAGATGAGACTACAATAACTGCCCCTTGATGCCCTATAAGGTACCGCCAAGCACCAAGGGGCGGCCACCACGGTGCACAGTGAAGCACGTCCCAGCATCCCTGTCACCATCTTTTCCCTGCCAATAATTATGCATTACATTTCCCAACTAATTTCATTCTAGTGCAACATTTCTACTACTAATGGTGACCTGTACACTTCCCAGCATGACCAGTACAGCACTTCAAACAAACACAGCCTTTTCTTAGCCACAGCAAGGTGCAGCCACGACAGACAGCCTTCCCTAAGTCAGCATGTCACACTGCATCCATAACACTGAGCTTCCAGGAACACATCTGGGGGACTGATACAAGTTGCTGTGTAGGTCATTTGTCCCAGCAGACTCTTTCACACCAAGCAGGCATGAGGTGGTAGTCTGTGCAGTGCGTCAGTGCTTGGAATTTTGAGCCGGTCTTGCTGCATCTATGGCCCAGAGACCAAACACAGACCAAACAGAGGGCTAGCTGAACCTAACACAAACCAAACAGACGCCCACCAGAACCATACACAGGCCCACAGAACTAACTGACTGGCTGGCCGGCTGACTCGCTGGCTGAGTGACTGACTGACTGACTGACTGACTGGCTGGCTGGCTGGCTTGCTGGCTGGCTTACTAACTGACTGACTGACTGACTGGCTGGCTGAGTGACTGATTGACTGGCTGGTTAGCTAGTTGGGTGGCTAGCTGGTTGGTTGAATGGCTGACTGACTGACTGACTGACTGACTGACTGACTGACTAGCTGAGTGACTGATTGATTGGCTGGTTGGTTGAATGCCTAGCTGGCTGGTTGAATGGCTGACTGACTGACTGACTGACTGACTGACTGACTGACTGACTGACTGACTGACTGACTGACTAACTGACTGACTGACTAGCTGAGTGACTGATTGATTGGCTGGTTTGTCGAATGGCTAGCTGGCTGGTTGAATGGCTAACTGACTGACTGACTGACTGACTGACTGACTGACTGACTGACTGACTAACTGAGTGACTGATTGATTGGCTGGTTGGTTGAATGGCTAGCTGGCTGGTTGAAAGGCTGACTGACTGACTGACTGACTGAATTACTGACTGACTGACTGACTAACTGACTAGCTGAGTGACTGATTGATTGGCTGGTTGGTTGAATGGCTGACTGACTGACTGACTGACTGACTGACTGACTGACTGACTGACTGACTGACTGACTGACTAGCTGAGTGACTGATTGATTGGCTAGTTGGTTGAATGGCTAGCTGGCTGGTTGAATGGCTGACTGACTGGCTGACTGACTGACTAACTGACTGACTGACTGACTGACTGACTGACTGACTGACTAGCTGAGTGACTGATTGATTGGCTGGTTGGTTGCATGCCTAGCTGGCTGGTTGAATGGCTGACTGACTGACTGACTGACTGACTGACTGACTGACTGACTGACTGACTGACTGACTGACTGACTGACTAGCTGAGTGACTGATTGATTGGCTGGTTGGTTGAATGGCTAGCTGGCTGGTTGAATGGCTAACTGACTGACTGACTGACTGACTGACTGACTGACTGACTGACTGACTGACTAACTGAGTGACTGATTGATTGGCTGGTTGGTTGAATGGCTACCTGGCTGGTTGAATGGCTGACTGACTGACTGACTGACTGACTGACTGACTGACTGACTGACTGACTGACTGACTGACTGACTAACTGACTAGCTGAGTGACTGATTGATTGGCTGGTTGGTTGAATGGCTAGCTGGCTGGTTGAATGGCTGACTGACTGACTGACTGACTGACTGACTGACTGACTGACTGACTGACTGACTGACTGACTGACTGACTGACTGAGTGACTGATTGATTGGCTAGTTGGTTGAATGGCTAGCTGGCTGGTTGAATGTCTGACTGACTGGCTGACTGACTGACTGACTGACTGACTGACTGACTGACTGACTGACTGACTGACTAGCTGAGTGACTGATTGATTGGCTGGTTGGTTGAATGCCTAGCTGGCTGGTTGAATGGCTGACTGACTGACTGACTGACTGACTGACTGACTGACTGACTGACTGACTGACTAGCTGAGTGACTGATTTATTGGCTGGTTGGTTGAATGGCTAGCTGGCTGGTTGAATGGCTAACTGACTGACTGACTGACTGACTGACTGACTGACTGACTGACTGACTGACTGACTGACTAACTGAGTGACTGATTGATTGGCTGGTTGGTTGAATGGCTAGCTGGCTGGTTGAATGGCTGACTGACTGACTGACTGACTGACTGACTGACTGACTGACTGACTGACTGACTGACTGACTAACTGACTAGCTGAGTGACTGATTGATTGGCTGGTTGGTTGAATGGCTAGCTGGCTGGTTGAATGGCTGACTGACTGACTGACTGACTGACTGACTGACTGACTGACTGACTAGCTGAGTGACTGATTGATTGGCTAGTTGGTTGAATGGCTAGCTGGCTGGTTGAATGGCTGACTGACTGGCTGACTGACTGACTGACTGACTGACTGACTGACTGACTGACTGACTAGCTGAGTGACTGATTGATTGGCTGGTTGGTTGAATGGCTAGCTGGCTGGTTGAATGGCTGACTGACTGACTGACTGACTGACTGACTGACTGACTGACTGACTGAGGCAGAGAGACAGGTAGGTGTTGGCAGGGTTGGTTTGGTTTGGAGTGTTGAGGTTTTATGATATTGTAGAGACAGAGAGGTTCAAAGCTTAATTAGACTTGTATCTTTGAGCCATGAGTCAGTAGAGAGGGAGAAAGAGGCAGACAGGCAGAGAGACAGGAAAAACAGGGAGGAAGAAAAGCTATTTGCACTGTACCTATAGGTCAGTATGGTGTAGAGTTGTATACTTGAATCAAGAGTAAATATAGACGCAGATACGAAGGCGGGCAAGCTGAGAGAGAGGGAAAGAAAGGGTCTGAATGAAAGGGAGGAGTCAGGCCTGCAGAAGGGGAGCTTTTGGTATTGTTTACTGATTAGTGTGATAAAGTGTTGTGTTGTGTTGTGAGGTGCACAGAAAGAGAGAGAGGCTTGTGTGGTGATATTTCATGTTGATGTACAGCAATATGAAATAGTTCTCAGGAGAGAGAGAAAGAGATAGAAATTAGTGACACACACACACACACACACACACACACACACACAGTAATACTCTATAGAAACCTATTTCTTTCCTAATTTGTCTATCTCCATCTTCTTTTTCATTGTAAGTCATTAATGTTTATCTTGTATTGTCTTGGCATTATTAAAACATGAGGTATATTATTATTAGTGGTTGTAGTTTTGTATCACAACATTAACTTATATTAGTTTTGCCTGAAAATCTCTCGTTTTCTAACATTCTCCCATCCTGCAGGCCTGAGTCCAGACCGAGACCCAGAGAAATGTAAACAAACGCACCAGTCAGACTTGATATAGGAGTGAATTTGTTGCTTTTTAAAGCGGCAGTCGGTCTGTACATGTGTGAGGTGGCGAGGGGTGTCGCCAGGGGGCGGCTAGTAGCGTCTGCCACCAGGGAAATATGTAAAAACATAAAAAAGACGCTTCTCAAGAAAGGTAAGGCCGGTTGCAGCTTTTATTTTTTCTTTATTTCTTTCCATCAGGTTAGGTTTATATTAATTCAGTTAGTTAGGTTTGGTTAAGTCTCTCTCTCTCTCTCTCTCTCTCTCTCTCTCTCTCTCTCTCTCTCTCTGTGTGGTGCTAATGGTGCAGGAAGGCCTTGTCTACCTGCACCATAAGCCACTATACCATGCGTCACTGTACATTTAAACTGTACCCCAAAAACTTAACCTAACTGGCCCTCACTTAAAAAAAAATATATCGTTTTTTTTTCGTGTTCTTAATATTTCAGTGCTACAATACCACATCACTGTACCCTATGATGCTAATGGTGCAGGAAGGCCTTGTCTACCTTCACCATAAGCGACTGTACCATGCGTCACTGTACCTTAAAACTGTACCACAAAAACAACCTAACTGGCCCTCACCTGAAAAAAAATATCTTTTTTTTTTTTGTGTTTGCTTAATATTTCAGTGCTACAGTACGACAGCACTGTACTCTATGGTGCTAATGGTGCAGGAAGGCCTTGTCTACCTTCACCATAAGCCACTGTACCATGTGTCACTGTACCTTAAATCTGTACCACAAAAACAACCTAACTGGCCCTCACCTGAAAAAAAATCTCTTTTTTTTTTAACCTAACCTAACCTAACCTAACCTAACCTAACCTGACCTGACCTGACCTAACCTAACCTAACCTAACCTAACCTAACCTGACCTAACCTAACCTAACCTAACCTAACCTGACCTGACCTAACCTAACCTAACCTAACCTAACCTAACCTAACCTAACCTATCCTAACCTAACCGAGACATTAAAAATTAGTCACAAGGCAAAAAGACGATTCAAAGTGACTGACATACCAAGCAATTAATTAGTGAAATCAGTCTTTGTTGACTACTCCAAAGCCTTTCAGTTTGTCGACCTCAGTATACTGTTAGGAAAAAGTGCATTATTAAGACATTATTAGTGGTTGTATCACGGTATTTTATAATAGACTTATAACTAGTTTCCCCTGAAAATCTTTCGTTTTCTATCATTCTTTCATTCTACACGCCTGAGCCCTGACAGAGACCCAGAGAAATGTAAACAGGCACGAGTCAGACTTGATATAGGGCTGAATTTGTTGCTTTTCAGAGAGGGGCAGTCGGTCTGTACATGCGTGAGGTGGCGAGAGGCGTGTCCAGGGGGCGGCTAGTAGCGTGTGCCACCGTGGAAATATGTACAGACATAAAGAAGACGCCCTCAAGAAAGGTAAGGCCGGTTCCAGCTTTTATTTTTATTTATTTATTTCCATCCCGGCCTGGGACCCCCCCCTTTCCCGAGTCCTGAGGTGTTGGGGGACGGCCCGGGGGTGCTGTGTGCCCGTGAGTGTACCAGGTGCTCAAGCATATACAAAACAAGGAAAGTTTGAAGCATTTTTAGAGGGGCAGTCGGTCTGTACATGCGTGTACATTAATTTTGAGGTGTTCCTTGTCATCCCCTGTCACTCCTGCCTGCCTCTGTCACCTCTACCAATCCCTGTCAAGCTCTGCCAAGCCCTTTGTCACCTCTCAAGTAATGAGGTGGCTTGAGATGTGAGATTTTAAACAGAAGCCTTTGCTGTCACCCCTGCCAAGCCCTACCAAACCCTGTCAGCCCCCACCAAGGCCCTCTCAAGCCACCACTCAACCCCCTACCGAGACCTATCAGCTCTATAATCTGAAAAAAGTGCAGTGTCTTAGGAGGGATTGATTAAGTAAACAGTGACTTATGGCCAAAATGGAACTATATGGAGATTAAGTAGAGATTAGAATAGAAGCTGAAATTGAGCAGGATAGTTACAATCACAGACTTCCAACTTGCTACTCCTTGGTGTGAAAGAATCTGCAGGAAATTAAGTACATGGCAACTCCTGTTAGTCCCTCATGTGTTCTTGAAAGCAGACTGACAGATTCAGTGTGTGACATGCTGACGTGGGGGAAGGCTGTCTGGTGGCTGCTCTATGCTGTAGCTAACAAAATGGTTGTGTTTCAAGTGTTGTCATGCCTGGAAAGTCTACAGGTCATCATTACTAGTATAAATGTGTACTACAATGGTGAAATTTAGTGAAAAAATGTGCTGTTTATGTATTGGCAGGGAAAGATTTGTGCTCATCAAGACAATGATAAAAAAAATTTTATATTATTATTATTATTACTATTTTTTTTCTTTTACTTGTTTTGCTGTAAGATGAGACTACAATAACTGCCCCTTGATGCCCTATAAGGTACCGCCAAGCACCAAGGGGCGGCCACCACGGTGCACAGTGAAGCACGTCCCAGCATCCCTGTCACCATCTTTTCCCTGCCAATAATTATGCATTACATTTCCCAACTAATTTCATTCTAGTGCAACATTTCTACTACTAATGGTGACCTGTACACTTCCCAGCATGACCAGTACAGCACTTCAAACAAACACAGCCTTTTCTTAGCCACAGCAAGGTGCAGCCACGACAGACAGCCTTCCCTAAGTCAGCATGTCACACTGCATCCATAACACTGAGCTTCCAGGAACACATCTGGGGGACTGATACAAGTTGCTGTGTAGGTCATTTGTCCCAGCAGACTCTTTCACACCAAGCAGGCATGAGGTGGTAGTCTGTGCAGTGCGTCAGTGCTTGGAATTTTGAGCCGGTCTTGCTGCATCTATGGCCCAGAGACCAAACACAGACCAAACAGAGGGCTAGCTGAACCTAACACAAACCAAACAGACGCCCACCAGAACCATACACAGGCCCAAAGAACTAACTGACTGGCTGGCCGGCTGACTCGCTGGCTGAGTGACTGACTGACTGACTGACTGACTGGCTGGCTGGCTGGCTTGCTGGCTGGCTTACTAACTGACTGACTGACTGACTGGCTGGCTGAGTGACTGATTGACTGGCTGGTTAGCTAGTTGGGTGGCTAGCTGGTTGGTTGAATGGCTGACTGACTGACTGACTGACTGACTGACTGACTGACTAGCTGAGTGACTGATTGATTGGCTGGTTGGTTGAATGCCTAGCTGGCTGGTTGAATGGCTGACTGACTGACTGACTGACTGACTGACTGACTGACTGACTGACTGACTGACTGACTGACTAACTGACTGACTGACTAGCTGAGTGACTGATTGATTGGCTGGTTTGTCGAATGGCTAGCTGGCTGGTTGAATGGCTAACTGACTGACTGACTGACTGACTGACTGACTGACTGACTGACTGACTAACTGAGTGACTGATTGATTGGCTGGTTGGTTGAATGGCTAGCTGGCTGGTTGAATGGCTGACTGACTGACTGACTGACTGACTTACTGACTGACTGACTGACTAACTGACTAGCTGAGTGACTGATTGATTGGCTGATTGGTTGAATGGCTGACTGACTGACTGACTGACTGACTGACTGACTGACTGACTGACTGACTGACTAGCTGAGTGACTGATTGATTGGCTAGTTGGTTGAATGGCTAGCTGGCTGGTTGAATGGCTGACTGACTGGCTGACTGACTGACTAACTGACTGACTGACTGACTGACTGACTGACTGACTGACTAGCTGAGTGACTGATTGATTGGCTGGTTGGTTGCATGCCTAGCTGGCTGGTTGAATGGCTGACTGACTGACTGACTGACTGACTGACTGACTGACTGACTGACTGACTGACTGACTAGCTGAGTGACTGATTGATTGGCTGGTTGGTTGAATGGCTAGCTGGCTGGTTGAATGGCTAACTGACTGACTGACTGACTGACTGACTGACTGACTGACTGACTGACTGACTAACTGAGTGACTGATTGATTGGCTGGTTGGTTGAATGGCTAGCTGGCTGGTTGAATGGCTGACTGACTGACTGACTGACTGACTGACTGACTGACTGACTGACTGACTGACTGACTGACTGACTAACTGACTAGCTGAGTGACTGATTGATTGGCTGGTTGGTTGAATGGCTAGCTGGCTGGTTGAATGGCTGACTGACTGACTGACTGACTGACTGACTGACTGACTGACTGACTGACTGACTGACTGAGTGACTGATTGATTGGCTAGTTGGTTGAATGGCTAGCTGGCTGGTTGAATGGCTGACTGACTGGCTGACTGACTGACTGACTGACTGACTGACTGACTGACTGACTGACTGACTGACTAGCTGAGTGACTGATTGATTGGCTGGTTGGTTGAATGCCTAGCTGGGTGGTTGAATGGCTGACTGACTGACTGACTGACTGACTGACTGACTGACTGACTGACTGACTGACTAGCTGAGTGACTGATTTATTGGCTGGTTGGTTGAATGGCTAGCTGGCTGGTTGAATGGCTAACTGACTGACTGACTGACTGACTGACTGACTGACTGACTGACTGACTGACTGACTGACTGACTAACTGAGTGACTGATTGATTGGCTGGTTGGTTGAATGGCTAGCTGGCTGGTTGAATGGCTGACTGACTGACTGACTGACTGACTGACTGACTGACTGACTGACTGACTGACTGACTGACTAACTGACTAGCTGAGTGACTGATTGATTGGCTGGTTGGTTGAATGGCTAGCTGGCTGGTTGAATGGCTGACTGACTGACTGACTGACTGACTGACTGACTGACTGACTGACTAGCTGAGTGACTGATTGATTAGCTAGTTGGTTGAATGGCTAGCTGGCTGGTTGAATGGCTGACTGACTGGCTGACTGACTGACTGACTGACTGACTGACTGACTGACTGACTGACTGACTGACTAGCTGAGTGACTGATTGATTGGCTGGTTGGTTGAATGGCTAGCTGGCTGGTTGAATGGCTGACTGACTGACTGACTGACTGACTGACTGACTGACTGACTGACTAGCTGAGTGACTGATTGATTGGCTGGTTGGTTGAATGCCTAGCTGGCTGGTTGAATGGCTGACTGACTGACTGACTGACTGACTGACTGACTGACTGACTGACTGACTGACTAGCTGAGTGACTGATTTATTGGCTGGTTGGTTGAATGACCTATAGGTCAGTATGGTGTAGAGTTGTATACTTGAATCAAGAGTAAATATAGACGCAGATACGAAGGCGGGCAAGCTGAGAGAGAGGGAAAGAAAGGGTCTGAATGAAAGGGAGGAGTCAGGCCTGCAGAAGGGGAGCTTTTGGTATTGTTTACTGATTAGTGTGATAAAGTGTTGTGTTGTGTTGTGAGGTGCAGAGAAAGAGAGAGAGGCTTGTGTGGTGATATTTCATGTTGATGTACAGCAATATGAAATAGTTCTCAGGAGAGAGAGAAAGAGATAGAAATTAGTGACACACACACACACACACACACACACACACACACACACACACACACACACACAGTAATACTCTATAGAAACCTATTTCTTTCCTAATTTGTCTATCTCCATCTTGTTTTTCATTGTAAGTCATTAATGTTTATCTTGTATTGTCTTGGCATTATTAAAACATGAGGTATATTATTATTAGTGGTTGTAGTTTTGTATCACAACATTAACTTATATTAGTTTTGCCTGAAAATCTCTCGTTTTCTAACATTCTCCCATCCTGCAGGCCTGAGTCCAGACCGAGACCCAGAGAAATGTAAACAAACGCACCAGTCAGACTTGATATAGGAGTGAATTTGTTGCTTTTTAAAGCGGCAGTCGGTCTGTACATATGTGAGGTGGCGAGGGGTGTCGCCAGGGGGCGGCTAGTAGCGTCTGCCACCAGGGAAATATGTAAAAACATAAAAAAGACGCTTCTCAAGAAAGGTAAGGCCGGTTGCAGCTTTTATTTTTTCTTTATTTCTTTCCATCAGGTTAGGTTTATATTAATTCAGTTAGTTAGGTTTGGTTAAGTCTCTCTCTCTCTCTCTCTCTCTCTCTCTCTCTCTCTCTCTCTCTCTCTCTCTCTCTCTCTCTCTCTCTCTCTCTCTCTCTCTGTGTATGGTGCTAATGATGCAGGAAGGCCTTGTCTACCTGCACCATAAGCCACTATACCATGCGTCACTGTACATTTAAACTGTACCCCAAAAACTTAACCTAACTGGCCCTCACTTAAAAAAAAATATATCGTTTTTTTTTCGTGTTCTTAATATTTCAGTGCTACAATACCACATCACTGTACCCTATGATGCTAATGGTGCAGGAAGGCCTTGTCTACCTTCACCATAAGCGACTGTACCATGCGTCACTGTACCTTAAAACTGTACCACAAAAACAACCTAACTGGCCCTCACCTGAAAAAAAATATCTTTTTTTTTTTGTGTTTGCTTAATATTTCAGTGCTACAGTACCACAGCACTGTACTCTATGGTGCTAATGGTGCAGGAAGGCCTTGTCTACCTTCACCATAAGCCACTGTACCATGTGTCACTGTACCTTAAATCTGTACCACAAAAACAACCTAACTGGCCCTCACCTGAAAAAAAATATCTTTTTTTTTTTAACCTAACCTAACCTAAGCTAACCTTACCTAACCTAACCTAACCTAACCTAACCTGACCTGACCTAACCTAACCTAACCTAACCTAACCTGACCTAACCTAACCTAACCTAACCTAACCTGACCTGACCTAACCTAACCTAACCTAACCTAACCTGACTGACTGACTGACTGACTGACTGACTGACTGACTGACTGACTGACTGACTGACTGACTGACTGACTGATTGATTGGCTAGTTGGTTGAATGGCTAGCTGGCTGGTTGAATGGCTGACTGACTGGCTGACTGACTGACTGACTGACTGACTGACTGACTGACTAGCTGAGTGACTGATTGATTGGCTGGTTGGTTGAATGCCTAGCTGGCTGGTTGAATGGCTGACTGACTGACTGACTGACTGACTGACTGACTAGCTGAGTGACTGATTGATTGGCTGGTTGGTTGAATGGCTAGCTGGCTGGTTTAATGGCTAACTGACTGACTGACTGACTGACTGACTGACTGACTGACTGACTGAGTGACTGATTGATTGGCTGGTTGGTTGAATGGCTAGCTGGCTGGTTGAATGGCTGACTGACTGACTGACTGACTGACTGACTGACTGACTGACTGACTGACTGACTGACTAACTGACTAGCTGAGTGACTGATTGATTGGCTGGTTGGTTGAATGGCTAGCTGGCTGGTTGAATGGCTGACTGACTGACTGACTGACTGACTGACTGACTGACTAGCTGAGTGACTGATTGATTGGCTAGTTGGTTGAATGGCTAGCTGGCTGGTTGAATGCCTGTCTGACTGGCTGACTGACTGACTGACTGACTGACTTACTGACTGACTGACTGACTGACTGACTGACTAGCTGAGTGACTGATTGATTGGCTGGTTGGTTGAATGGCTAGCTGGCTGGTTGAATGGCTGACTGACTGACTGACTGACTGACTGACTGACTGACTGAGGCAGAGAGACAGGTAGGTGTTGGCAGGGTTGGTTTGGTTTGGAGTGTTGAGGTTTTATGATATTGTAGAGACAGAGAGGTTCAAAGCTTAATTAGACTTGTATCTTTGAGCCATGAGTCAGTAGAGAGGGGGAAAGAGGCAGACAGGCAGAGAGACAGGAAAAACAGGGAGGAAGAAAAGCTATTTGCACTGTACCTACGAGTATAGGTCAGTATGGTGTAGAGTTGTATACTTGAATCAAGAGTAAATATAGAGGCAGATACGAAGGCGGGCAAGCTGAGAGAGAGGGAAAGAAAGGGTCTGAATGAAAGGGAGGAGTCAGGCCTGCAGAAGGGGAGCTTTTGGTATTGTTTACTGATTAGTGTGATAAAGTGTTGTGTTGTGTTGTGAGGTGCAGAGAAAGAGAGAGAGGCTTGTGTGGTAATATTTCATGTTGATGTACAGCAATATGAAATAGTTCTCAGGAGAGAGAGAAAGAGATAGAAATTAGTGACACACACACACACACACACACACACACACACAGTAATACTCTATAGAAACCTATTTCTTTCCTAATTTGTCTATCTCCATCTTGTTTTTCATTGTAAGTCATTAATGTTTATCTTGTATTGTCTTGGCATTATTAAAACATGAGGTATATTATTATTAGTGGTTGTAGTTTTGTATCACAACATTAACTTATATTAGTTTTGCCTGAAAATCTCTCGTTTTCTAACATTCTCCCATCCTGCAGGCCTGAGTCCAGACCGAGACCCAGAGAAATGTAAACAAACGCACCAGTCAGACTTGATATAGGAGTGAATTTGTTGCTTTTTAAAGCGGCAGTCGGTCTGTACATGTGTGAGGTGGCGAGGGGTGTCGCCAGGGGGCGGCTAGTAGCGTCTGCCACCAGGGAAATATGTAAAAACATAAAAAAGACGCTTCTCAAGAAAGGTAAGGCCGGTTGCAGCTTTTATTTTTTCTTTATTTCTTTCCATCAGGTTAGGTTTATATTAATTCAGTTAGTTAGGTTTGGTTAAGTCTCTCTCTCTCTCTCTCTCTCTCTCTCTCTCTCTCTCTCTCTCTCTCTCTCTCTCTCTCTCTCTCTCTCTCTCTCTCTCTCTCTCTCTCTCTCTCTCTCTCTCTGTGGTGCTAATGGTGCAGGAAGGCCTTGTCTACCTGCACCATAAGCCACTATACCATGCGTCACTGTACATTTAAACTGTACCCCAAAAACTTAACCTAACTGGCCCTCACTTAAAAAAAAATATATCGTTTTTTTTTCGTGTTCTTAATATTTCAGTGTTACAATACCACATCACTGTACCCTATGATGCTAATGGTGCAGGAAGGCCTTGTCTACCTTCACCATAAGCGACTGTACCATGCGTCACTGTACCTTAAAACTGTACCACAAAAACAACCTAACTGGCCCTCACCTGAAAAAAAATATCTTTTTTTTTTTGTGTTTGCTTAATATTTCAGTGCTACAGTACCACAGCACTGTACTCTATGGTGCTAATGGTGCAGGAAGGCCTTGTCTACCTTCACCATAAGCCACTGTACCATGTGTCACTGTACCTTAAATCTGTACCACAAAAACAATCTAACTGGCCCTCACCTGAAAAAAAATATCTTTTTTTTTTTTTAACCTAACCTAACCTAACCTTACCTAACCTAACCTAACCTAACCTAACCTGACCTGACCTGACCTAACCTAACCTAACCTAACCTGACCTAACCTAACCTAACCTAACCTAACCTAACCTGACCTGACCTAACCCAACCTAACCTAACCTAACCTAACCTAACCTGACTGACTGACTGACTGACTGACTGACTGACTGACTGACTGAGTGACTGATTGATTGGCTAGTTGGTTGAATGGCTAGCTGGCTGGTTGAATGGCTGACTGACTGGCTGACTGACTGACTGACTGACTGACTGACTGACTGACTAGCTGAGTGACTGATTGATTGGCTGGTTGGTTGAATGCCTAGCTGGCTGGTTGAATGGCTGACTGACTGACTGACTGACTGACTGACTGACTGACTGACTGACTGACTGACTAGCTGAGTGACTGATTGATTGGCTGGTTGGTTGAATGGCTAGCTGGCTGGTTGAATGGCTAACTGACTGACTGACTGACTGACTGACTGACTGACTGACTGAATGAGTGACTGATTGATTGGCTGGTTGGTTGAATGGCTAGCTGGCTGGTTGAATGGCTGACTGACTGACTGACTGACTGACTGACTGACTGACTGACTAACTGACTAGCTGAGTGACTGATTGATTGGCTGGTTGGTTGAATGGCTAGCTGGCTGGTTGAATGGCTGACTGACTGACTGACTGACTGACTGACTGACTGACTGACTGACTAGCTGAGTGACTGATTGATTGGCTAGTTGGTTGAATGGCTAGCTGGCTGGTTGAATGGCTGTCTGACTGGCTGACTGACTGACTGACTGACTGACTTACTGACTGACTGACTGACTGACTAGCTGAGTGACTGATTGATTGGCTGGTTGGTTGAATGGCTAGCTGGCTGGTTGAATGGCTGACTGACTGACTGACTGACTGACTGACTGACTGACTGACTGACTGACTAGCTGAGTGACTGATTGATTGGCTGGTTGGTTGAATGGCTAGCTGGCTGGTTGAATGGCTAACTGACTGACTGACTGACTGACTGACTGACTGACTGACTGACTGACTGACTGACTGACTGACTAACTGAGTGACTGATTGATTGGCTGGTTGGTTGAATGGCTAGCTGGCTGGTTGAATGGCTGACTGACTGGCTGACTGACTGACTGACTGACTGACTGACTGACTGACTGACTGACTGACTGACTGACTGACTAGCTGAGTGACTGATTGATTGGCTGGTTGGTTGAATGGCTAGCTGGCTGGTTGAATGGCTGACTGACTGACTGACTGACTGACTGACTGACTGAGGCAGAGAGACAGGTAGGTGTTGGCAGGGTTGGTTTGGTTTGGAGTGTTGAGGTTTTATGATATTGTAGAGACAGAGAGGTTCAAAGCTTAATTAGACTTGTATCTTTGAGCCATGAGTCAGTAGAGAGGGAGAAAGAGGCAGACAGGCAGAGAGACAGGAAAAACAGGGAGGAAGAAAAGCTATTTGCACTGTACCTATAGGTCAGTATGGTGTAGAGTTGTATACTTGAATCAAGAGTAAATATAGAGGCAGATACGAAGGCGGGCAAGCTGAGAGAGAGGGAAAGAAAGGGTCTGAATGAAAGGGAGGAGTCAGGCCTGCAGAAGGGGAGCTTTTGGTATTGTTTACTGATTAGTGTGATAAAGTGTTGTGTTGTTAACAGAGGCATTAAAAATTAGAGTCATAAATATACAAGGCAAAAAGACGATTCAAAGTGACTGACATACCAAGCAATTAATTAGTGAAATCAGTCTTTGTTGACTACTCCAAAGCCTTTCAGTTTGTCGACCTCAGTATACTGTTAGGAAAAAGTGCATTATTAAGACATTATTCGTGGTTGTATCACGGTATTTTATAATAGACTTATAACTAGTTTCCCCTGAAAATCTCTCGTTTTCTAACATTCTCCCATCCTGCAGGCCTGAGTCCAGACCGAGACCCAGAGAAATGTAAACAAACGCACCAGTCAGACTTGATATAGGAGTGAATTTGTTGCTTTTTAAAGCGGCAGTCGGTCTGTACATGTGTGAGGTGGCGAGGGGTGTCGCCAGGGGGCGGCTAGTAGCGTCTGCCACCAGGGAAATATGTAAAAACATAAAAAAGACGCTTCTCAAGAAAGGTAAGGCCGGTTGCAGCTTTTATTTTTCTTTATTTCTTTCCATCAGGTTAGGTTTATATTAATTCAGTTAGTTAGGTTTGGTTAAGTCTCTCCCTCTCTCTCTCTCTCTCTCTCTCTCTCTCTCTCTCTCTCTCTCTCTCTCTCTCTCTCTCTCTCTCTCTCTCTCTCTCTCTCTCTCTCTCTCTCTCTCTCTTTCTCTCTCTCTCTCTCTGTCAGTGTATATGCGAGATAAATAATGTGAATGATGAAATAATGAGTGCAATAGTTCCCTTCACTACTGCACAGCTTGCAACTAACACTGCCCAGCCAGCCAGGGACCACAACTTGTCACTAGTGCTGTACTGTCATCTCTCTCTCTCTCTCTCTCTCTCTCTCTCTCTCTCTCTCTCTCTCTCTCTCTCTCTCTCTCTCTCTCTCTCTCTCTCTCTCTCTCTCTCTCTCTCTCTCTCTCTCTCTCTCTCTCTCTCTCTCTCTCTCTCTCTCTCTCTCTCTCTCTCTCTCTCTCTCTCTCTCTCTCTCTCTCTCTCTCTCTCTCTCTCTCTCTCTCTCTCTCTCTCTCTCTCTCTCTCTCTCTCTCTCTCTCTCTCTCTCTCTCTCTCTCTCTCTCTCTCTCTATCTATCTATCTATCTATCTATCTATCTCTCTTAGTGTATTTGTGAGATAAATAATGTGAATGATGAAATAATGTCTACAATGGTTGACTTCACTTATGCACAGCTAGCAACTAACACCGCCAAGCCAGCCAGGGACCACAACACATCACTAGTGCTGTACTGTCCTTCCTCTCTCTCTCTCTCTCTCTCTCTCTCTCTCTCTCTCTCTCTCTCTCTCTCTCTCTCTCTCTCTCTCTCTCTCTCTCTCTCTCTCTCTCTCTCTCTCTCTCTCTCTCTCTCTCTCTTTCTCTCTCTCTCTGTCAGTGTATATGCGAGATAAATAATGTGAATGATGAAATAATGAGTGCAATAGTTGCCTTCACTAATGCACAGCTTGCAACTAACACTGCCCAGCCAGCCAGGGACCACAACTTGTCACTAGTGCTGTACTGTCATTCTCTCTCTCTCTCTCTCTCTCTCTCTCTCTCTCTCTCTCTCTCTCTCTCTCTCTCTCTCTCTCTCTCTCTCTCTCTCTCTCTCTCTCTCTCTCTCTCTCTCTCTCTCTATCTATCTATCTATCTATCTATCTATCTATCTATCTATCTCAGTGTATTTGTGAGATAAATAATGTGAATGATGAAATAATGACTACAATGGTTGACTTCACTTATGCACAGCTAGCAACTAACTCCGCCCAGCCAGCCAGGGACCACAACACGTCACTAGTGCTGTACTGTCCTTCCTTTCTCTCTCTCTCTCTCTCTCTCTCTCTCTCTCTCTCTCTCTCTCTCTCTCTCTCTCTCTCTCTCTCTCTCTCTCTCTCTCTCTCTCTCTCTCTCTCTCTCTCTCTCTCTCTCTCTCTCTCTCTCTCTCTCTCTCTCTCTCTCTCTCTCTCTCTCTCTCTCTCTCTCTCTCTCTCTCTCTCTCTCTCTCTCTCTCTCTCTCTCTCTCTCTCTCTCTCTCTGTCAGTGTATATGCGAGATAAATAATGTGAATGATGAAATAATGAGTGCAATAGTTGCCTTCACTACTGCACAGCTTGCAACTAACACTGCCCAGCCAGCCAGGGACCACAACTTGTCACTAGTTCTGTACTGTCATCTCTCTCTCTCTCTCTCTCTCTCTCTCTCTCTCTCTCTCTCTCTCTCTCTCTCTCTCTCTCTCTCTCTCTCTCTCTCTCTCTCTCTCTCTCTCTCTCTCTCTCTCTCTCTCTCTCTCTCTCTCTCTCTCTCTCTCTCTCTCTATCTATCTATCTATCTATCTATCTATCTATCTATCTGTGTATTTGTGAGATAAATAATGTGAATGATGAAATAATGACTACAATGGTTGACTTCACTTATGCACAGCTAAATTAACACCGCCCAGCCAGCCAGGGACCATAACAACTTGTCACTAGTTCTGTACTGTCTCTCTCTCTCTCTCTCTCTCTCTCTCTCTCTCTCTCTCTCTCTCTCTCTCTCTCTCTCTCTCTCTCTCTCTCTCTCTCTCTCTCTCTCTCTCTCTCTATCTATCTATCTATCTATCTATCTATCTATCTATCTATCTCAGTGTATTTGTGAGATAAATAATGTGAATGATGAAATAATGACTACAATGGTTGACTTCACTTATGCACAGCTAGCAACTAACACCGCCCAGCCAGCCAGGGACCATAACACGTCACTAGTGCTGTACTGTCCTTCCTCTCTCTCTCTCTCTCTCTCTCTCTCTCTCTCTCTCTCTCTCTCTCTCTCTCTCTCTCTCTCTCTCTCTCTCTCTCTCTCTCTCTCTCTCTCTCTCTCTCTCTCTCTCTCTCTCTCTCTCTCTCTCTCTCTATCTATCTATCTATCTATCTATCTATCTATCTATCTCTCTCAGTGTATTTGTGAGATAAATAATGTGAATGATGAAATAATGACTACAATGGTTGACTTCACTTATGCACTGCTAGCAACTAACACCGCCCAGCCAGCCAGGGACCACAACACGCCACTAGTGCTGTACTGTCCTTCCTCTCTCTCTCTCTCTCTCTCTCTCTCTCTCTCTCTCTCTCTCTCTCTCTCTCTCTCTCTCTCTCTCTCTCTCTCTCTCTCTCTCTCTCTCTCTCTCTCTCTCTCTCTCTCTCTCTCTCTCTCTCTCTCTCTCTCTCTCTCTCTCTCTCTCTCTCTCTCTCTCTCTCTCTCTCTCTCTCTCTCTCTCTCTCTCTCTCTCTCTCTCTCTCTCTCTCTCTCTCTCTCTCTCTCTCTCTCTCTCTCTCTCTCTCTCTCTCTCTCTCTCTCTCTCTCTCTCTCTCTCTCTCTCTATCTATCTATCTATCTATCTATCTATCTATCTCAGTGTATTTGTGAGATAAATAATGTGAATGATGAAATAATGACTACAATGGTTGACTTCACTTATGCACAGCTAGCAACTAACACCGCCCAGCCAGCCAGGGACCACAACACGTCACTAGTGCTGTACTGTCCTTCCTCTCTCTCTCTCTCTCTCTCTCTCTCTCTCTCTCTCTCTCTCTCTCTCTCTCTCTCTCTCTCTCTCTCTCTCTCTCTCTCTCTCTCTCTCTCTCTCTCTCTCTCTCTCTCTCTCTCTCTCTCTCTCTCTCTCTCTCTCTCTCTCTCTCTCTCTCTCTCTCTCTCTCTCTCTCTCTCTCTCTCTCTCTCTCTCTCTCTCTCTCTCTCTCTCTCTCTCTCTCTCTCTCTCTCTCTCTCTCTCTCTCTCTCTCTCTCTCTCTCTCTCTCTCTCTCTCTCTCTCTCTCTCTCTGTCAGTGTATATGCGAGATAAATAATGTGAATGATGAAATATTGAGTGCAATAGTTGCCTTCACTACTGCACAGCTTGCAACTAACACTGCCCAGCCGGCCAGGGACCACAACTTGTCACTAGTGCTGTACTGTCATCTCTCTCTCTCTCTCTCTCTCTCTCTCTCTCTCTCTCTCTCTCTCTCTCTCTCTCTCTCTCTCTCTCTCTCTCTCTCTCTCTCTCTCTCTCTCTCTCTCTCTCTCTCTCTCTCTCTCTCTCTCTCTCTCTCTCTCTCTCTCTCTCTCTCTCTCTCTCTCTCTCTCTCTCTCTCTCTCTCTCTCTCTCTCTCTCTCTCTCTCTCTCTCTCTCTCTCTCTCTCTCTCTCTCTCTCTCTCTCTCTCTCTCTCTCTCTCTCTCTATCTATCTATCTATCTATCTATCTATCTATCTCTCTCAGTGTATTTGTCAGATAAATAATGTGAATGATGAAATAATGACTACAATGGTTGACTTCACTTATGCACAGCTAGCAACTAACACCGCCCAGCCAGCCAGGGACCACAACACGTCACTAGTGCTGTACTGTCCTTCCTCTCTCTCTCTCTCTCTCTCTCTCTCTCTCTCTCTCTCTCTCTCTCTCTCTCTCTCTCTCTCTCTCTCTCTCTCTCTCTCTCTCTCTCTCTCTCTCTCTCTCTCTCTCTCTCTCTCTCTCTCTCTCTCTCTCTCTCTCTCTCTCTCTCTCTCTCTCTCTCTCTCTCTCTCTCTCTCTCTCTCTCTCTCTCTCTCTCTCTCTCTCTCTCTCTCTCTCTCTCTCTCTCTCTCTCTCTCTCTCTCTCTCTCTCTCTCTCTCTCTCTCTCTATCTATCTATCTATCTATCTATCTATCTATCTATCTATCTCTCTCAGTGTATTTGTCAGATAAATAATGTGAATGATGAAATAATGACTACAATGGTTGACTTCACTTATGCACAGCTAGCAACTAACACCGCCCAGCCAGCCAGGGACCACAACACGTCACTAGTGCTGTACTGTCCTTCCTCTCTCTCTCTCTCTCTCTCTCTCTCTCTCTCTCTCTCTCTCTCTCTCTCTCTCTCTCTCTCTCTCTCTCTCTCTCTCTCTCTCTCTCTCTCTCTCTCTCTCTCTCTCTCTCTCTCTCTCTCTGTCAGTGTATATGCGAGATAAATAATGTGAATGATGAAATAATGAGTGCAATAGTTGCCTTCACTACTGCACAGCTTGCAACTAACACTGCCCAGCCAGCCAGGGACCACAACTTGTCACTAGTGCTGTACTGTCATCTCTCTCTCTCTCTCTCTCTCTCTCTCTCTCTCTCTCTCTCTCTCTCTCTCTCTCTCTCTCTCTCTCTCTCTCTCTCTCTCTCTCTCTCTCTCTCTCTCTCTCTCTCTCTCTCTCTCTCTCTCTCTCTCTCTCTCTCTCTCTCTCTCTCTCTCTCTCTCTCTCTCTCTCTCTCTCTCTCTCTCTCTCTCTCTCTCTCTCTCTCTCTCTCTCTCTCTCTCTCTCTCTCTCTCTCTCTCTCTCTCTCTCTCTCTCTCTCTCTCTCTCTCTCTCTCTCTCTCTCTCTCTCTCTCTCTCTCTCTCTCTCTCTCTCTCTCTCTCTCTCTCTCTCTCTCTCTCTCTCTCTCTCTCTCTATCTATCTATCTATCTCAGTGTATTTGTGAGATAAATAATGTGAATGATGAAATAATGACTACAATGGTTGACTTCACTTATGCACAGCTAGCAACTAACACCGCCCAGCCAGCCAGGGACCACAACACGTCACTAGTGCTGTACTGTCCTTCCTCTCTCTCTCTCTCTCTCTCTCTCTCTCTCTCTCTCTCTCTCTCTCTCTCTCTCTCTCTCTCTCTCTCTCTCTCTCTCTCTCTCTCTCTCTCTCTCTCTCTCTCTCTCTCTCTCTCTCTCTCTCTACTCTATCTATCTACCTCTCTCTCTCTCTTTCTCTCTCTCTCTCTCTCTCTCTGTCAGTGTATATGCGAGATAAATAATGTGAATGATGAAATAATGAGTGCAATAGTTGCCTTCACTAATGCACAGCTTGCAACTAACACTGCCCAGCCAGCCAGGGACCACAACTTGTCACTAGTGCTGTACTGTCATCTCTCTCTCTCTCTCTCTCTCTCTCTCTCTCTCTCTCTCTCTCTCTCTCTCTCTCTCTCTCTCTCTCTCTCTCTCTCTCTCTCTCTCTCTCTCTCTCTCTCTCTCTCTCTCTCTCTCTCTCTCTCTCTCTCTCTCTCTCTCTCTCTCTCTCTCTCTCTCTCTCTCTCTCTCTCTCTCTCTCTCTCTCTCTCTCTCTCTCTCTCTCTCTCTCTCTCTCTCTCTCTCTCTCTCTCTCTCTCTCTCTCTCTCTCTCTCTCTCTCTCTCTCTCTCTCTCTCTCTCTCTCTCTCTCTCTCTCTCTCTCTCTCTCTCTCTCTCTCTCTCTCTCTCTCTATCTATCTATCTATCTATCTATCTATCTATCTCAGTGTATTTGTGAGATAAATAATGTGAATGATGAAATAATGACTACAATGGTTGACTTCACTTATGCACAGCTAGCAACTAACACCGCCCAGCCAGCCAGGGACCACAACACGTCACTAGTGCTGTACTGTCCTTCCTCTCTCTCTCTCTCTCTCTCTCTCTCTCTCTCTCTCTCTCTCTCTCTCTCTCTCTCTCTCTCTCTCTCTCTCTCTCTCTCTCTCTCTCTCTCTCTCTCTCTCTCTCTCTCTCTCTCTCTCTCTCTCTCTCTCTCTCTCTCTCTCTCTCTCTCTGTCAGTGTATATGCGTGATAAATAATGTGAATGATGAAATAATGAGTGCAATAGTTGCCTTCACTAATGCACAGCTTGCAACTAACACTGCCCAGCCAGCCAGGGACCACAACTTGTCACTAGTGCTGTACTGTCATCTCTCTCTCTCTCTCTCTCTCTCTCTCTCTCTCTCTCTCTCTCTCTCTCTCTCTCTCTCTCTCTCTCTCTCTCTCTCTCTCTCTCTCTCTCTCTCTCTCTCTCTCTCTCTCTCTCTCTCTCTCTCTCTCTCTCTCTCTCTCTCTCTCTCTCTCTCTCTATCTATCTATCTATCTATCTATCTCTCTCAGTGTATTTGTGAGATAAATAATGTGAATGATGAAATAATGACTACAATGGTTGACTTCACTTATGCACAGCTAGCAACTAACACCGCCCAGCCAGCCAGGGACCACAACACGTCACTAGTGCTGTACTGTCCTTCCTCTCTCTCTCTCTCTCTCTCTCTCTCTCTCTCTCTCTCTCTCTCTCTCTCTCTCTCTCTCTCTCTCTCTCTCTCTCTCTCTCTCTCTCTCTCTCTCTCTCTCTCTCTCTCTCTCTCTCTCTCTCTCTCTCTCTCTCTCTCTCTCTCTCTCTCTCTCTCTCTCTCTCTCTCTCTCTCTCTCTCTCTCTCTCTCTCTCTCTCTCTCTCTCTCTCTCTCTCTCTCTCTCTCTCTCTCTCTCTCTCTCTCTCTCTCTCTCTCTCTCTATCTATCTATCTATCTATCTATCTATCTATCTGTCTCAGTGTATTTGTGAGATAAATAATGTGAATGATGAAATAATGACTACAATAGTTGCCTTCACTTATGCACAGCTAGCAACTAACACCGCCCAGCCAGCCAGGGACCACAACACGTCACTAGTGCTGTACTGTCCTCTCTCTCTCTCTCTCTCTCTCTCTCTCTCTCTCTCTCTCTCTCTCTCTCTCTCTCTCTCTCTCTCTCTCTCTCTCTCTCTCTCTCTCTCTCTCTCTCTCTCTCTCTCTCTCTCTCTCTCTCTCTCTCTCTCTCTCTCTCTCTCTCTCTCTCTCTCTCTCTCTCTCTCTCTCTCTCTCTCTCTCTCTCTCTCTCTCTCTCTCTCTCTCTCTCTCTCTCTCTCTCTCTCTCTCTCTCTCTCTCTCTCTCTCTCTCTCTCTCTCTCTCTCTCTCTCTATCTATCTATCTATCTATCTATCTATCTATCTATCTCAGTGTATTTGTGAGATAAATAATGTGAATGATGAAATAATGACTACAATGGTTGACTTCACTTATGCACAGCTAGCAACTAACACCGCCCAGCCAGCCAGGGACCACAACACGTCACTAGTGCTGTACTGTCCTTCCTCTCTCTCTCTCTCTCTCTCTCTCTCTCTCTCTCTCTCTCTCTCTCTCTCTCTCTCTCTCTCTCTCTCTCTCTCTCTCTCTCTCTCTCTCTCTCTCTCTCTCTCTCTCTCTCTCTCTCTCTCTCTCTCTCTCTCTCTCTCTCTCTCTCTCTCTCTCTCTCTCTCTCTCTCTCTCTCTCTCTCTATCTATCTATCTATCTATCTATCTATCTATCTATCTATCTCAGTGTATTTGTGAGATAAATAATGTGAATGATGAAATAATGACTACAATGGTTGACTTCACTTATGCACAGCTAGCAACTAACACCGCCCAGCCAGCCAGGGACCACAACACGTCACTAGTGCTGTACTGTCCTTCCTCTCTCTCTCTCTCTCTCTCTCTCTCTCTCTCTCTCTCTCTCTCTCTCTCTCTCTCTCTCTCTCTCTCTCTCTCTCTCTCTCTCTCTCTCTCTCTCTCTCTCTCTCTCTCTCTCTCTCTCTCTCTCTCTCTCTCTCTCTCTCTCTCTCTCTCTGTCAGTGTATATGCGAGATAAATAATGTGAATGATGAAATAATGAGTGCAATAGTTGCCTTCACTACTGCACAGCTTGCAACTAACACTGCCCAGCCAGCCAGGGACCACAACTTGTCACTAGTGCTGTACTGTCATCTCTCTCTCTCTCTCTCTCTCTCTCTCTCTCTCTCTCTCTCTCTCTCTCTCTCTCTCTCTCTCTCTCTCTCTCTCTCTCTCTCTCTCTCTCTCTCTCTCTCTCTCTCTCTCTCTCTCTCTCTCTCTCTCTCTCTCTCTCTCTCTCTCTCTATCTATCTATCTATCTATCTATCTATCTATCTATCTATCTCAGTGTATTTGTGAGATAAATAATGTGAATGATGAAATAATGACTACAATGGTTGACTTCACTTATGCACAGCTAGCAACTAACACCGCCCAGCCAGCCAGGGACCACAACACGTCACTAGTGCTGTACTGTCCTTCCTCTCTCTCTCTCTCTCTCTCTCTCTCTCTCTCTCTCTCTCTCTCTCTCTCTCTCTCTCTCTCTCTCTCTCTCTCTCTCTCTCTCTCTCTCTCTCTCTCTCTCTCTCTCTCTCTCTCTCTCTCTCTCTCTCTCTCTCTCTCTCTCTCTCTCTCTCTCTCTCTCTCTCTCTCTCTCTCTCTCTCTCTCTCTCTCTCTCTCTCTCTCTCTCTCTCTCTCTCTCTCTCTCTCTCTCTCTCTCTCTCTCTCTCTCTCTCTCTCTCTCTCTCTCTCTCTCTCTCTCTCTCTCTCTCTCTCTCTCTCTCTCTCTCTCTCTCTCTCTCTCTCTCTCTCTCTCTCTCTCTCTCTCTCTCTCTCTCTCTCTCTCTCTCTCTCTCTCTCTCTCTCTCTCTCTCTCTCTCTCTCTCTATCTATCTATCTATCTATCTATCTATCTATCTATCTCAGTGTATTTGTGAGATAAATAATGTGAATGATGAAATAATGACTACAATGGTTGACTTCACTTATGCACAGCTAGCAACTAACACCGCCCAGCCAGCCAGGGACCACAACACGTCACTAGTGCTGTACTGTCATCTCTCTCTCTCTCTCTCTCTCTCTCTCTCTCTCTCTCTCTCTCTCTCTCTCTCTCTCTCTCTCTCTCTCTCTCTCTCTCTCTCTCTCTCTCTCTCTCTCTCTCTCTCTCTCTCTCTCTCTCTCTCTCTCTCTCTCTCTCTCTCTCTCTCTCTCTCTCTCTCTCTCTCTCTCTCTCTCTCTCTCTCTCTCTCTCTCTCTCTCTCTCTCTCTCTCTCTCTGTCAGTGTATATGCGAGATAAATAATGTGAATGATGAAATAATGAGTGCAATAGTTGCCTTCACTACTGCACAGCTTGCAACTAACACTGCCCAGCCAGCCAGGGACCACAACTTGTCACTAGTGCTGTACTGTCATCTCTCTCTCTCTCTCTCTCTCTCTCTCTCTCTCTCTCTCTCTCTCTCTCTCTCTCTCTCTCTCTCTCTCTCTCTCTCTCTCTCTCTCTCTCTCTCTCTCTCTCTCTCTCTCTCTCTCTCTCTCTCTCTCTCTCTCTCTCTCTCTCTCTCTCTCTCTCTCTCTCTCTCTCTCTCTCTCTCTCTCTCTCTCTCTCTCTCTCTCTCTCTCTCTCTCTCTCTCTCTCTCTCTCTCTCTCTCTCTCTATCTATCTATCTATCTATCTATCTATCTATCTATCTCAGTGTATTTGTGAGATAAATAATGTGAATGATGAAATAATGACTACAATGATTGACTTCACTTATGCACAGTTAGCAACTAACACCGCCTAGCCAGCCAGGGACCACAACACGTCACTAGTGCTGTACTGTCCTTCCTCTCTCTCTCTCTCTCTCTCTCTCTCTCTCTCTCTCTCTCTCTCTCTCTCTCTCTCTCTCTCTCTCTCTCTCTCTCTCTCTCTCTCTCTCTCTCTCTCTCTCTCTCTCTCTCTCTCTCTCTCTCTCTCTCTCTGTCAGTGTATATGCGAGATAAATAATGTGAATGATGAAATAATGAGTGCAATAGTTGCCTTCACTACTGCACAGCTTGCAACTAACACTGCCCAGCCAGCCAGGGACCACAACTTGTCACTAGTGCTGTACTGTCATCTCTCTCTCTCTCTCTCTCTCTCTCTCTCTCTCTCTCTCTCTCTCTCTCTCTCTCTCTCTCTCTCTCTCTCTCTCTCTCTCTCTCTCTCTCTCTCTCTCTCTCTCTCTCTCTCTCTCTCTCTCTCTCTCTCTCTCTCTCTCTCTCTCTCTCTCTCTCTCTCTCTCTCTCTCTCTCTCTCTCTCTCTCTCTCTCTCTCTCTCTCTCTCTCTCTCTCTCTCTCTCTCTCTCTCTCTCTCTCTCTCTCTCTCTCTCTCTCTCTCTCTCTCTCTCTCTCTCTCTCTCTCTCTCTCTCTCTCTCTCTCTCTCTCTCTCTCTCTCTCTCTCTCTCTCTCTCTCTCTCTGCCGATAGAAAAGGCCAGCCCTCCCCTAGAAGGAGGCACCTGCAACATCAAGTTTTAGTTCAGAGGCTACATAAAGATCAAGATCATCCTGATCCCCGAGGCCCGGGCGCACGCGCGTCATGTAAACAAAGTACAAACATACTCCCACAGTCCCACAGCCTGCCCTACACGACCCCAGCAAACACACAAGAACAAGCTATAGAGCTACATCGTCGATACCCTTACAACTACAAGCTATAGCAAGTAAGTAAGCTCTGCATGCTCAGAGGCATAACAATAGGTTAGCAGAGGTAGCAAACTGCCACGGGGCCAGGGCCTATATAATAATGATTATGTAAAGGGGGCCCGAGCCTATGGACGTAGAGTCTCGAAAAGGGGCCAAGGGACCCAAGGGGTATGTGCCCATGGCACATACCCCTTGGTATAATACCAAGGGGTATGTGGTATGGGATAATGACATAATGCTAGCATTATGTCATTATCCCATATATGCTTGATATATACTGCTTGATATATACTGCTTGATATGTCATGTGATCTCATTAGCTTAATTATGTCCTGTGTATGAGTGCAGTTTTTCTTTTTCACACAGTGCTTCTCTCAATTTATTTTCTATCTGCTAGCATTATGTCATTATCCCATATATACTTGATATATACTGCTTGATATGTCATGTGATCTCATTAGCTTAATTATGTCCTGTGTATGAGTGCAGTTTTTCTTTTTCACACAGTGCTTCTCTCAATTTATTTTCTATCTGCTAGCATTATGTCATTATCCCATATACGAGTATGCTTGATATATACTGCTTGATATGTTATGTGATCTCATTAGCTTTATTATGTCCTGTGTATGAGTGCAGTTTTTCTTTTTCACACAGTGCTTCTCTCAATTTAGTTTCTATCTGCTAGCATTATGTCATTATCCAATATATGCTTGATATATACTGCTTGATATGTCATGTGATCTCATTAGCTTTATTATGTCCTGTGTAAGAGTGCAGTTTTCTTTTTCATACAGTGCTTCTCTCACTACAAATGGTTTATGCTGGGTGTGTAATATGTGTAAAATTGCATGTAGTTGTATTAAGACGTCGTCAAACGGGATATGCAACCACTATTTTTTCACAAATATCGCAAGTTTTTGAGATTTAGCTTCCATTTCTAAAATCTCCCGTGTGACGTCGCCTTTATGGGCTACACTTCCTAAATGCTTGTTTTCAGTTAAAATTAACTAAATACCCTTTGTTCTGTTTATGTGAGTTACCATAGGGCTAATAAAATTTCATTATTATCAACATATTTTTCCTCAGAAATTTTCCTTATGGGTTACAGATTTCTACAGATATTTTGTCAGATTTGGTCAGATTATGCATAATTCAGTCTGGCAACACTGCCAAGGCATCCAGTCTCCCAGCAAGTGCCAAGAGGCATTCATTCAATGCTCCGCTGACACCAATTTGCCCAAAGGTATGCATTATATGTGGAAAGTACATTACGTACGGTGTAGAGGTGGTTGTCTAGTGATATAAATGGTAAGGTGGTGGTGCTGGTGATTGTGATGGTGCCACAGTATTATTACCGTATGTCAGTATATTGAGGCTTGATATCACTTTTATTAATGTGCCAGTATTTCATTACCTACCTTATGAAACAACACTAGCTCTTCATATATTCTTTTCTACAAACCTTTAACAATAATTGAAATGTTTTTTTTAAATTGAATTCAATGCCTTTTTTTTTTATTGATGAAAACAGGAAATAATTATGGCTACCACTGGCTAGACACGCATACCTTGCCTTGAATTTAGGTATGGTTAGCTTAGGTTTGATATGGTTGGGTGTAGTTACGTTAGGTTAGTTTTGGGTATGGTTAGGTTAGGTTACAGCAAGTACAGTTAGGTTAGTTTGGGTGTGGTTAGGTTTGGATGTGGTTAAGTTAGTTTAGGTATGGTTAGGTTACAGCAGGTATGGTTAGGTTAGTTTTGGTGTGGTCAAGTTAGTTTAGGTATGGTTAAGTTACAGCAGGTATGGTTAGTTTAGGTATGCTCCACAGGTATGTAGAGAGATAGATAAATGGTTAGATAAAACAAAGTTAAATAGACTGAGAGATAGAGAGATAGATGGTTAGATTAGGTAAATAGATAGACATTGAGAGATAAGCAGAGATAGGCCTAGTTAGGTTAGGTCCAGCAGATACTTAGATCAATGGGTAGACTGAGAGATTAATAGATAGACAAAATAACAAATAGATAAATAAGCAGAGCCTACAAAACTATCACTAATATTATGAAAAACCTCTTCAACACCCTAACAATTAAAAAATAAATCATTAAAAAACCAGAAAAGAAGTATTCAACAAACAAATTCTTCTATGTGTATCTAAACTTAGTAAAAATCCACAGAACAATTGCATTAGTAAACACAGTGTTAGGTTGTATCTCATTTAAAGCTGGCGTTATCAAGCTTGAGCCCACCATTCCTTCTTCTGCCCTGATTACTGAACCAAAGGATTTTGCTGATGCAAAATCTCATCTCATTTACTCCCTCATTCCTATTGGTTTAATATCTTGCGTCTGAAGCACTAAGCTGATTATGTGGCAATGAGATTGTTATAGTTATTTTTTATGTTAGGTGAATACCCTCTCCATTAGGGGCTGATAGCACTAAGAGCGTGAATGATGTGTGTATGAGTGGATGGTGCTCTGTCTGGGCCACCCTGTGTGGGATTGCCAACCTGGTGGACAGATGGACAGGTGGACAGGTGGACAGATAGATACATAGAAACTCCCTTGCTGTACCCATTAAATGTAAATAAATAGATAAACTTTTATTTACTTTTCCTCTTTCCTGCTCTCATTCTTGCCTTCATTGTTTCCATTATAACCTACTCCATTAATTAATAGCTTTCTCCCCCTCCTGTTACATCTTCAAAGTGTTTCATCATTCCTTTCATTGATATTATTTTTCTCATCTTATTCAGTATCAGAGGCTTCACTGTATTGTATTACTTGTGCAGTCCTGTAACAGTTTTTTTTTTTTTTTTTTCCTCTGTATGGCAAGTGTACATGTATTCTTTCCTGCCAAATTAGGGGAGGCATTGTTCCCCTGATAGGAAGCACCCACACCCTACCCATGACATATTGGGGCAATTTGGACACTAAAATATTATAAATATATATATATATATATATATATATATATATATATATATATATATATATATATATATATATATATATATATATATATATATATATATATATATATATATATATATATATATATATATATATATACGAGTATATATATATATATATATATATATATATATATATATATATATATATATATATATATATATATATATATATATATATATATATATAGCAGGTCAGCAGTTCTACACAAGATGACCCAGACAAAACACCACACACACACACACACACACACACACACACACACACACACACACACACACACACACACACACACACACAGGGAGACTGAAGAGGGACATTGCTACATAGAAATATCATGTTTAGCCAATATTTTATTAAAAATAAAATACATATTACAATTTACATTAACATACAATACACACACACACACACACACACACACACACACACACACACACACACACACACACACACACACACACACACACACACACACACACACACACACAGGGAGACTGAAGAGGGACATTGCTACATAGAAATATCATGTTTAGCCAATATTTTATTAAAAATAAAATACATATTACAATTTACATTAACATACAATACACACACACACACACACACACACACACACACACACACACACACACACACACACACACACACACACACACACACACACACACACACACACACACACAGGGAGACTGAAGAGGGACATTACTACATAGAAATATCATGTTTAGCCAATATTTTATAAAAAATAAAATACATATTACAATTTACATTAACATACAATACACACACACACACACACACACACACACACACACACACACACACACACACACACACACACACACACACACACACACACACTAGGATAAAATATGAGTTAGGTTTACTTAGCAGAAGAAAAATAAGCACGCAGAAATATAATTTTCAGTTTCCTACCACACCAAGAGACTTTTCCTTTCTTAACACAGTGAATGGAGGTGCAATGAAGTGAGACCATTGACAGAACACACATGAATAAGTTAGGGCTAAAAGGAGCTGAAAAGACATAGATGAATGATATTGAATAACACATGAACACACACACACACACACACACACACACACACACACACACACACACACACACACATCTCACTAAATTAAATAGAAAAGCTTCATAAACATAATTTGACCTTCAATGACCTTTCATTCTGGATCTGCTGAATTCAAAACAGCAATACATCTGACCTTGAATGACCTTGTGTCCTGGGTCTTGCTGAGGTCAACATATACCAACATTCCTCACTAAATAACCAAATTTCATGCAACTTGACCTTAAATTGACCTGTATTCTGGGCCATACTAAGGTCATTTTGCAAGATTTGAATGAATATACCTTTTCTTGTGTCTGTTCTCTACCTAATCATGTGTGTGTGTGTGTGTGTGTGTGTGTGTGTGTGTGTGTGTGTGTGTGTTTCCATCAATACACACACACACACAACACACACACACACACACACACACACACACACACACACACATATACACAGATGCATAGATACATACATACATACAAACAGCAGTAGCAGCATTATGAAAACAACTTAATTTTCTTTTTTTTTTTTTTTTCTGTAAGATGTTATAGTCTTCCACAAACCCAAGGAGGAGGAGCAGGAGGAACATACATACATACATACAAGGGAGAAACAAACACAAAAATTTACAGCATTACTCCAGAGAGACATTGCTAAATACAACCACTCAACCCCAAATTCACTGTCATAATATACCATATATCTGCTGAACAAAAACAAAACTTGCCTCTTACACAGACAGACAGACAGAGAGAGAGAGAGAGAGAGAGAGAGAGAGAGAGAGAGAGAGAGAGAGAGAGAGAGAGAGCATCCCCACCCCTAACATACTTCACAAGATAGGGACATTGCAAAAATATTCTCTAACCATTTCTTGTGACGTCAGCTCTTTAACTGTTGGCAAATCCGAGCTGGTTGGAGTCCTGAGTGGCCACTTGTGGGAAGGCACGGAAGGCAAATGCACACTGCACCTTGCACACGTGGTCATTCAGAATAGACTCAGGACTGTAGGACTGGGCCAGGTGGAAGCAGTTGTCTATCTTGAGGCTCTGGCAGACAGGCTGTGGAGGAGAGAGAGGACAGAGAAACACTCAGCTTTGTATATAAGTGGACTCCAGGTACCATTGTTAGTTGAGGCTGGCAGACTAGCTGTGAGAGAGAGAGAGAGAGAGAGAGAGAGAGAGAGGGAGAAATACTTAGATTTGCCTTTAGGGAGTCTCTAGGCACTTGTTAATTGAGGCTCTGGCAGACAGGCTGTGGGGGTTGGGTTTAATAAGCAGATAAACAGACAGATAGGCACTTCCAGGCATTGATAGCATTATAAATAGCAAAACAAACAGACAAACAGACAGACAGACAGATGCACAAGACTCACCCCTTCCTTGGTACAGGTGCACATAACACAAGGAGAGATGCGTTCTGCTCCACTTATGTCGATGTTAGTCTTGCCTACGCCACATGACACACGCTCTTTCCACAGCTCAAGGTTCACCCCGGGGAGGTCGCGACATGACACTCGGGGGTTCCTGGGGGTGAGGAAGGGATAAGGGGATAGCATTTTGTCTGTGTCTGTATGTGTGTGTGTGTGTGTGTGTGTGTGTGTGTGTGTGTGTGTGTGTGTGTGTGTGTGCAGGAGCAGTACTTACAGGAAGGGGTCTGGAAGGTCAAAGACAGACCACTGTTCACTTTCCACATAGTCACAGTTGGTCACACAGAAGCTTGGACAGTGTCACCTGTAGAGAAGAGACACACTTGAGCTCATTTGTTTGCTGCTAAAACACTTCATTTGTTAAGTAAGATCAAGATAAGTTAGCTAATTTGATTAGTAAGGTTAGACATAACTAGATTTAGGACAGATTAGGTAATTAAGTTAAGTTTTGAGTAGATTTGGCAAGGTTACTTAGATTTTAAGTTGATTTGATAAGTAAGGTGATTTACTTTTACTAATGCTACTATTATTTCTACTACTATTATTCCTTTCTATCCTATGGCTGACTGGGATAAGAATGTGTGTGTGTGTGTGTGTGTGTGTGTGTGTGTGTGTGGCTTGTGTGGGATTGCCAGCCTGGTATATAAAGAGAAATGAACTATTGCTATTACTACTACTGCTGCCTCACCACCCACAGACAGAGATACTACTGCTACTATTATTACTATTACTACCCACCACTACTTAACACCAACAGAGATACTATTTACTACTACTGCTACCACCACCAGCACTCATTACTCACAGATGGATAGACTACTGCTACTGTTACTACCACCACCACCACCACCACCAAGGAAGACCCACCTTTCTTATTTCAGTGAGCTGAGGGTCGGTGAAGCGCACAAGTGGGTCAGCATTCTCATACCAGAACCGGTCACAGCAGCGGAGGTTCCTGAACTGAATGCCGAGGGTGCAGCCGAACGTGGGACCGACCAGTCCACCGTGCAGCGGCGTCTCAATCAATCCACCAGTGAACAGATCTATGTCATCCACGTGTGCGTACGTCCGTTTCATTCGCTCGATCACCGGCCTCGCTATCTCCCTGTGCAGGTCATCAAACGACCTCGCCCTGGTCAGGTTACAGAGGGCCCTGTACTCATTGTAAGGCTGCAGTCCATGGTCTCTGCCTCGCTGGATGTTGAGGGCAGCCAGGTCCAGGCCAGAGAATGGCTGCCGCTTGTCTTCAAAGAGATGGTTGGTCACCTCATCTGTCAAGAACTGGTCCAGTGTCTCCATGGACACAGTAGTCAGGCCGCGGATGATCTCATCAAGCATCCCAGGCTGGTAGAGTAGGTCTGGGTTGAAGAAGTGTTCGCTCAGCTTGACAGGAGGGTTGCGCTTGGCAAATATTCCGTCCATGCGCTCCAGGGAAGGCTTGAGTAGAGAGTGGCCAAAGCGGAAGGCTATGCCAAATTCATTGAGCACTGTTGGGTTGCAGTATGCATCGTAATCTGAGAGAGAGAGAGAGAGAGAGAGAGAGAGAGAGAGAGAGAGAGAGAGAGAGAGAGAGAGAGAGAGATAGTCATTAGGAGTGCAGTGTGTTAGAGGGAAATGTTGCACACATACACACACACACACACACACACACACACACACACACACACACACACACACACACACACACACACACACACACACACACACACACACACACATTAACCTACCTTCAGAATAGCCCTCAGGCAGCAAGTTAAGCTCATACAGATTAACAGCGTTCCACCCCAGCACCCTTGGCAGCCACTCATTGTACGTGACATGCTGGTTGATGGCCGTCACGATACGCCGGGCATTTTGGAAGAGCTGCTCATCATTCCAGTGTTTGTTGAGGCGCTTCAGTTCCCCGGCCACTCTGTTGTGTTCACGCATCATCAGAGTGTGTAGCGCAGCCAAGCCAGGCTGCTCTGAGGCCCGGGTGTCTCCTGTGGGTGGGAGGAAACAGACAAGTGGATGTTTTCAAGGCTTTCTCTCTGTTTTTTCCTCTTATTCACTCAGTCATACACACACACACACACACACACACACACACACACACACACACACACACACACACACACACACACACACACACACACACACACACACACACTGCAAGAAAGAAGGGAAAGAGGAGACCTGATAACAATGTTCAAATTAGTAAATGGCATGGAGAAGATAGACAGAGATGACCTAGTTGTAAAAGTGGAGGAAGGAGATAGACGTACAAGGGGACATATGAAGAAATTAAAGAAGAGTCATTGTTTGGGAGATATTAAGAAATACAGCTTTCCGCATCGAATGGTTGAAATATGGAATAACTTAAAAGAAGAGGTAGTTGCGGCAAAGAGTGTGCACATGTTTAAAGAGAAATTGGACAAATTCGGGTATGGAGACAGGACTAATTGAGCTTTGGCTCGGACCCTGTATTATACAACTAGGTAAATACAACTAGGTAAATACACACACACACACACACACACACACACACACACACACACACACACACACACACACACACACACACACACACACACACACACACAGACAAACAAAAAACATACTCTTTGAAGGGTCTCTTTCTCTTCCTCTCTCTCATTCACCCATTCAGTCAATCACATACACATAAATGACTCTTTAAAGACTCTCTCTCTCTCTCTCTCTCTCTCTCTCTCTCTCTCTCTCTCTCTCTCTCTCTCTCTCTCTCTCTCTCTCTCTCTCTCTCTCTCTCTCTCTCTCTCTCTCTCTCTCTCTCTCTCTCTCTCTCTCTCTCTCTCTCTCTCTCTCTCTCTCTCTCTCTCTCTCTCTCTCTCTCTCTCTCACACTCAGTCATATGTAGACAGTGACATCATCTAGTAAGCAATGCAAACAGTAACCTTACCTAACCTTACCTAAGCTAACCTCAGCCAAACACTAACCTCCAGTGAAGCACCGGCCAGAGGGAGCCTGACACTCGTGGTTCTCATTCTCAGTGGGCAGCAGGTCTTTGCCTCGCAGGGGGTTGGGTGTGCCTCGTAGCATGCCGTCCTGCAGGGGTAGTGCAGTAGCAGTAGTAGTACATTATTCTGCATCTCTCTTTCTCCCTCTTTTCAGAACCAATAGGTGTGTGTGTGTGTGTGTGTGTGTGTGTGTGTGTGTATGGGTGTCAGTGGCCAGCCTAGCACTGTGAGATGCTACTACTACTACTACTACTTTTCAGGTTGTTAGCACCCAGTCAATAGGGAGATTTTAAAACAAGATCAGACTAGTATATAGATGTGGATGACAGATATAGAAGCCTCATGCTGGTTTTCCCCGGTGCTGCACACTTACTGACTTGGTCCTCAGTTGCTGCTGCTCACACTTGTCCGAGCCATAGGTGTGAGAGGCGTCGATGAAGGCAGTCACTTGGTTCATTTGCTCCCGGTAGCCTGGTCAACAAATTACTTGTGTTACGATGGTGATAATGATAATAGCAATGGTAATTCTTTCACTCTTGGGAGCCTGCTTGAAGGAATTATGTTTAAGCAATAGTAATAATATGTTTAGGTGATGAAAGTGTTATTGGTAGTGTTGATTTTCTTCTTTTATCATTTTATTGGCCTTGCTGTGTTAAGTTTAGATGATAGAGACTAAACACACAGACAAACACACAGACACATTATCTCACACTCTATGTGTCTCTCTTTGTCTCCCTCACACCTACATGGAGAAGCAAAGACAAACTATCTCACTCTCTCTATCTGTCTCTCTCTCTCTGTCACATTCCACAAGAGAAAATAGACACACACAGCATACCTTCATATCCTCTCTCTCTCTCTCTCACACACACACACACACACACACACACACACACACACACACACACACACACACACACACACACACACACACACACACACACCTAGAGTCAGCTGGCCTGGCATGGAGCGGGTTAGGGGGATGCAGAATGGCTGGCCAGATGATATATTGACAGGAGGGAAAAATGGATCGTTCTGAGGAATGGCTGTGGGGAAACACTCAGGGTGGACTGTCTGGGGAGAGTCACATCTGCGGCAATCCAGAATCGAGTCTTGGAAACCTGGAAGAGAGAGAAGTGAATGTGTTTAGTGGGTGAGGTGAAGAGATGCTGGGCCAGGAGTCAGTGTATTTACAGACATGAGGTAAAGAGAGAATAAGTACTTTTTTTTTTATCAACACATACACAGTTAAGTTGATATTAGAAAACATATACCTGTTAACACTAGAATGAGAAAGAGAAACAGGAGATTTGATAACTAATGGAAAAACCAGATAATGATAAACAACAAAGATAGATTAGGTTAGGAACAGACTAAGAAAATATATAGTTTTAGTGACAAGTATGCAGAAATTAAAGAAAACTAGACATATATAGATCAGGAGACAACAAATCAATAGTTTATCAGACCTTGGAAGCTACAACTATGTAAACACACACACACACACACACACACGCACACCTACCTTTGTTGATGGGGGTGAAAATAATATCATGGTCAATAAACTGGCCCCACTGCATGACCATTAGGGTATAGCGGACATGCGGTGCAGACACGTCGTGCATGTTGGCGGAAATGAGCCGAGGGGAAGGGAGAGGCTTGCCGGTGACTCAAGTGACGCGAAATTTAGACAGACCTGGGGATGACAAGAGAAGGTTTAGGGGTACTGGAGTGTATTGTAAAGAAATTCATTTGTTTATCTATCTGTCAGGCTGGCAGTCCCACAGAAGGCAAGGTTTGGGGGTACTTGATTGTACTGTAAGGAAATTGGTTTGTTAATCTATCTATCTGTCAGGTTAGCAGTCCTATAGAAGATAAGGTATGGGGGTACTTCAGTGAGAATTAAGTTTATATATCTATCTGTGAGACTGGCAGTCCTATACAAAGCACAGACAAGGCACCACACACACACACACAATAATAACAGTAATATATCTATCTGTCTGTCTGTCTATCTACATACAAGGCTAGCAATCCCACAGAAGCCAGCCCAGACAAGGCACCACACACTCACACACACAATAATAATAGTAATATATCTATCTGTCTGTCTCTCTGTCTACATACAAGGCTAGCATTCCCACACAGGCCAGCACAGACAAGGCACCACAGACTCATTTACAAACATATTTATTTATTCTCTTTCCTAACTTTATCAAGCTTCAGTTCTTTATTTCTTGTCCTGTCCTGATTACTGATCCTGAGAATTTTGCTTATGTCATCCTTGTCATGCTCTCTATATCACTTTGGGACCTCTAGCTGACTGAAATGACTTCTCTCTGATTCTTAACTTTATAAAGCCTGAACACATTATTTATGTTCTATCCCTAACACTAATACAGACACATAGACATCTATCTGATCTACTCTTGACTTTATCCCTTACTTCATCAAACTTAAACACTTAATTTCTTGACCTATCCCAAATACCAACACACACACATGCACACACACATATATATACACACATACACAGACATACAGACAGACAGACACTCACCGTTTTCATAAGAAGGACGTAGGAGTCGACTTTTTGCCCTGAACGACTTGCCGAAGGACGGGAAGTTAAGATTATTGCACCACCCTGTAGCTGTGCGGAAACGCAAAGTGTGGTCGCAGGGCAGTGTCTGGTCGTCACGCTCAAACACGCTAGGAATTTCCGTGATATCGCTGACGTCAGTGTTAGGCAGAACCTCCATCAAATCCAGTACGTTGTTTGGGGAACCTGACTCGATGTCTTTGAGCTGGCCGTCTGCTGCCCGAGTCTTGCGTGACCTGGCTCTGGTGGTGGAGAGACTGTCAGTGGTGAGGCGTGGTAGACAAAACTGTGGTGTTTTTATCATTTTCTCTGTTGTTTTATTGTTTGCTTGGCTTTCTGTTGTTAATTATGGGAAATTTCTGCTGTTTTTGTGTCATGTTCACCTCAAAATACATCAGTCTAAGGCTTTGAATAACCCTTTCACTAACTAATGCACTCATCTATCACACAAACACATACTTGAATCTTCCTGAGGTCTTGCAGTCAATCTGGTTGGTGTCGGCCATGAGGATCTGGGTGTTTGCCGGGCCGCGCTGCACCTTGAGGAGGCCGCCAGAGAAGGCACGCAGCTCGTCACTCTCCTCCTTGCTGGACCCGTAGATCACCGACCCATCAATGAAGGATGTCACTTGGTTGATCTGTTCTCTGGGGCCTGTGTGAAGTGTCACCATTAATAAGACTAGTGAAGCAACATTACATAAACTCAGTGATAGTATTTATGATAGCTCTCTGATAATTTACACCACCATCACCACCCATTACTCACTTACCTGAAGGAATGGGGTCAATATCCACAGGTAAGGGAAATCCTGAGGTTCCTAAGGGGATTTGCTGAAGGGACCTCTCCTCTCTTCCTCCTCTTTCCCCATCCTCTCCTCCTCCCCAGACCTCCATGCCTGCCACAGTCAGCCACAGACACCACCATGTCACCACACAGGCTGTCATACACACTCTGGAGAAGAAATGGAGCGAGATAATGCAATGACACAAAGGGAAACACAATTTTCAGGGTCAGTAATTATATTTAGGAAAATAAATAATTGGTTTAAACTTAATAAAAGGTAGAGGTTAAGAGGGGTCTGATGGTCTTGGAAAGTGGTATAGGGGACATAATAAGAGTGATATAAGCAAAATTCTCCAGGTAGGGCAATAAATAATTGGTTTGTGCTTGATAAAGGCAGAATTAGATTAAAAGG